>NC_069009.1:9102713-9104369 GCF_001194135.2 Octopus bimaculoides
TGATGATGATATATATATATTTTTGTGTGTACGTTTGTGTGTGTCCTTGTGTCTGTTTGTCCTCCCATCAACTGGTGTTGGTGTGTTTACGCCCCTGTAAATTAGCAGTTTGATAAAAGAGATCAATGGAATAACTTCCAGGCTTAATACAAAAAAAGTGAAAAATAGTACTGGGGTTGAGTCATTCAACTAAAATTCTTCAAGGTGGTACCCCAGCATGGCCACAGTCTAATGGTTGAAACAAGTAAAAGATAAAAGATGTGTGTGTATATATATATATATATATATATATATATATGCCTCATGGAGGCAATGACTGAGACCTTTGCCATTATGTCATGCTTGAGAAGAAGGCCCATCAAGCTGAGCAAATACTGGTCTCACGCAAATGGCACCCATGCCGGTAGCATGTAAAAGCACCCATTACACTCACAGACTTGTTGGTGTCAGGAAGGGCATCCAACCGTAGAAAGCCAAATCAGACTGGAGTCTGGTGCATCTTACCAGCTCTAGTCAAGCTGTCCAACCCATGCCAGCATAGACAATGGACATTAAATGATGATGATATATATACATATAATGTAGTTGTTGATTATCACTGGTCAGGGAGTTATCATTGGTTTCACACCTCTTGTGCTCTTAGCAATATAGGCAACCAATCAAACCTACAGATGAGAGGTGTATAACCTCTCTACTACTGGAGGTAGAAATACAATCTTGGTCAGTTGAGGTTGTTAAAAAACCCCTTGAAATGAAGTTCTGTTATGTGACATTTCTTCCGGGAAATATGGAGTTATATATATAGGCACAGGTGTGGCTGTGTGGTAAGAAGCATATTTTCCAACCACATAGTCTGGGGGTTTAGTCCTATTGTGTGGCACCTAGAACAAATGTCTTATATTATAGCTTTGGGCCAACCAAAGCCTTGAGTGGATTTGGTAGATGGAACCTGAAAGAAGCCCGTCATATATATGTGCCTATGTGTGTGCGTGTGTGTGTGTATCCCACCACCACTTGACAACCAGTGTTGGTGTGTTTACATCCCCATAATTTAGTAGATTGTTAAGAAAGACTGATAGAACAAGTACCAAGCTTAAAGACTAAAATACTTGAAGGCAGTGCCCCATCATGGCTGCACTCTAATGACTGAAACAAGCAAAAGATAAAAGGATATATATATATATACATATATCAAACATTGGGTCTCATGGAGCCAATGACAGGTGCCAGTGACCTTTGGCAATGTGCCATGCTTGAGAAGACACATCAAACTAAGTGAAATCGTAGTTATGGCTGATGCCAGTGTCGCATGACTGGTACTCCTACTGGTGGCATGTATGAAGCATGAAGCACCCTTGGCACTTTGGGCCTCACGGAAGCAGTGATGAGTGACCAAGACTGTACTTGAGAAGATCTGTCAAGCCAATGTGAGGTCATAGTTGTGGCCAATACTGGTATTTTGTAACTGGCACATAAAAGGCACCCAGTGCATTCTTGGGGTGGTTGGTGTTTGGAAGGGTGTCCAGCTATAGAAACCATGCTAAATCAGATTGGAACCTAGTGCAGATCCCCAGCCACCAGTTTTTAGTCAAACCATCCAACCGACGCCAGCATGGAAAATGGAAGTTAAATGATGATGATATATATATATATATA
>NC_069009.1:9104408-9108405 GCF_001194135.2 Octopus bimaculoides
CATAAGAGGAATCCACTCATGGGATTCCTTACGCTAGAAAGAACAGCTAGGTTCCAGAACCACAAAAATTAGGGATAAAATCCCAAAAGAAACGAAATGAAAAATTAAAACTTTTATACGCTAGGAAGTGAAAATTTTTATTAATTTCCATTTTCCTTTGATATAATTAAATATATATATATATATGTGTGTGTGTGTGTGTGTGTAATTTACACACACACACACACATAGTCAACAAGTGATAGATATATGATTTAAGCCCTGTTAGTGGGCCTGTTTGCTCTTTATGCCAAATATTAGTCTAAAGTATTTCAATCTCAAATTCCTGAAATTCTACCTTTCCTTTTACAAATATTTCCAGTCTGCTTGAAGTTGTTAAATCTTGCCAAATCTGATCCGCTAACAACTCTGGTTCTGGATTTTATTGCTAACCAAGTAAGTGGAAACATATCATTTATTGTTTCTGTTTTGTCTGCGTTGGTGTGGTGGGATTGAAATGGAAAGGCACTACAATGAGAGCAAAGGGAAGTAGCAGGAGACCCAGGAAGACATGGGATGAAATATTGAAGGCTGATCTCAAAGAACTTAAGAAGGAGATGGCAGAGGACTGTGATATGTAGCACATTGCTGTACTCAAAAAGACCTGCCCACCACAACAGAATTGAAATCCTAAAACTAAGGTGCTGCATAAAAAGCACTGGAGATGGTGCCATGTAAAAAGCACCCAGTACACTCTGTGGAGTGGTTGGTGCTGGGAAGAGCATCCATCCATAGAAACCAAGCCAAAACAGACAATGGAACCTGGTGCAGCCCCTGGCCTTGCCAGTTTTTGTTAAGCTGTCCAACCCATGCCAGCATAGAAAGTGATTGTTAAATGTTATTGATGATTATGGGGATTATGATGTCTTGGCTGTTAGTGGGTCTACAAGTTGCTGTGATCTTAGAACAGGATATTATAAACCTAATGAAGGAGTTTATGAATATAAGACGCAACGGCTGGATTATATGTTTGCTGGATCAGGTCTGACCTGGGGTTAAATAACAACTATAACTGCTAATACTTACTGTTGGGTAAGGCTTACTTACTACTACCTAATGTAGCCCTAGATATACTATGCCTGAATAAAAGACAGAATGGTCACTGATGTGACATCTTGATTGTAGGTCTGTTGGATAAGAACTAACGTGGTGCTAAACAACAAATATAAGACAAATTGCGCCGATACTAACCAATCAGAGTAGTGGACACAACAGGGTCCAAAATGTGGCCAAAGGCTATCTGTTATCTACTACGTTCGTATGTATGTATATATAATAGAAAGGAGAGGAATTTTACTCAAGTGTACGCTACACCACTAATACTAACTGCTATACATTAGATAATGTAGTCCTAGATGCATTATGTCTCAAACCACGGAATGGTCAAAGCTGTGACATCTTTGATCAAAGGTCAGTTGAATCTGAACTGACCTACACCTAAACAATAATATAGCCGCTAATACTGGCTTCTGTTTTATACATTAGATGGTGTAGTTTTAGATACATTATGTCTGGGATAGCCACAGCTGGAACATCTTTGCTCAAAGGTCAGTTGAATCAGGACTGACCTGGGCCTAAACAACAAATATAGCCTTCAGTACTAACACTGTACTATGCCTTAGATCAGGGGTTTTCAAACTTTTTGACTTGCGGACCCCTTTATATTTCAGGCTTTACTTTAGGGACCCCCTTATAAACGCTTATGAAATTTATACATAAATATTTGCTTAAAATAACATATTTTTACATTTATTCATTTAACAGTATTTAACAAATAAGTTTATTGTCAATTAAAAGATTTCAATTAAAAAACATATATAAAATCAAATTGCCCATAAAAAGTATTTGCTGTCCACGGACCCCCTGTCTTGTCCTTGCAGACCCCCTGTGGTCCGCGGACCACAGTTTGAAAACCCCTGCCTTAGATAATCTAGTCCTAGATACATTATATCTGAATATAAGATGGGATGGTCACAGTTGGAAGCCTTTGATCATGGGTCTGCTGGATCAAAACTTACCTGGAGCTAAGCAATAACAACTATAGGCACTAACATGAACTGCTATACATTTGATAATGTACTCCTAGATGCACTGTGTCTGAATAAAAGACAAAACACAGTGTCGTCTGTCTAGTGTCTGTGACTGATGAGATAATTACTCTGAAATGCTAGCATCTCACAGTCTAGGTCGGTGGTGCTGCGAGCTGATCTAGGGTATACACACCATTTGTCAACAAGCGAGATATATTCTCCATGACAAAACACAGTGAGTAACTTCTTCCCCAGTTCAAATGTGCATCAAGCTTATTCAGACTTATAATAACATTGCAATTTTACTTATGACTGTTTAGTGCTCCCCCTCTGTAATTTACTTACAGTGAGTCACCGTATAGCACTGCCAGTCATTGTATGGTGACTGGAAAAGCATAAGAGAGCCAATCTCTTAATTCAGCTCATAGCGTTGTCTGCCTGGTGTCTGTGACTGATGAGCAAATAACTACTCTGAAATGCTAGCATCTCACAATCTAGGTCGGTCGTACTGCGAGATATACTCTCCGTGACAAAATGCAGTGAGTAGCTTGTTCCCCGCTTCAAACATGCATCAGGCATATTCAGACTGATAATAATGTTGCAAAAGATAAGCTGGTTACAGATGCAAGATTTTTAATCATTGATTTGCTGCATTAAGTCTGACCTGGGGTTACACAATAATAACAACCATTAAAGCCTCTAATACTAACTACTATACTACTATAGGTGCTATAGTACTACTATACTACTATGGCTATGTGGTAAGAAGCTTGCTTCTCAAGCACATGATTCCAGATTCAGTCCCACTGCATGTCACCTTGGGCAAGTGTCTTCTACTATCGCCCCAGGCTGACCAAAGCCGTGTGAGTAGATTTGGTAGACAGAAACTGAAAGAAGCTCATTATATATATATATATATATATGTGTGTGTGTGTGGATGGATGGATATGTGTATGCGTGTTTGTGTGTCTGTCCCCCCCACCATTGCTTGACAACTGATGTTGGTACGTGTACATCCCTGTAACTTAGTGGTTCGGCAAAAGAGATCAATAGAATAAGTACTAGGCTTACTAAGAATAAGTACTGGGGTTGATTTGTTTGACGAAAGGCAGTGCTCCAGCATGGCCACAGTCAAAAGACTGAAACAAATAAAAGAAAAAGAATTCTTCTCCTTCTGCCTATAGTAGAAAGGATTATTGGTGAACTGGTTAAATATCCAGCTAATATTTTTTTTTGTTTGCCAAAGCTCTTTCATTGCTACTTACAACCTTTTCAATGACTCTTCCTTTTGGTTATGCCGTTTCTTTATTCTGTACTTACTTGTTTTGTATTCCATGTAAATATATGCTTTAATCCTATCTGTATCTGTCTACCTTACTATTCATTAAATCGCAACTATGCTGCGGCACTGCCTTGATTGAATCAACCCCACCAATACTTATTTTCTTTTTTTGTAAAGCCTGATACTTATTCTGTCAGTCTATTTTGCTGAACTGCTAGATTACAGGGATGTAAACACACCAACACCAGTTGTTAAGCAGTGGTGGAGGACAAACACATACCCAAAGACACTCACACACACACACACACACACACACACACACAATGGTGTTCTTACAGTTTCTATCTACCAAGTCCACTCACAAAGATTTGATCGGTCCAAGGATATAGTAGAAGACACTTTCCCAAGGTTTCACACAGTGGGACTGAATCCAGAATCATGTGATTGAGATGCAAACTTCTTACCACACAGCCATGGATGTATATTATATATACAAGGGTTGGACAAAATAATGGAAACACCTTAAAATTTCAAACAAATTTATTTTGATATGGAGTTGGACCACCTTTGGCAGTAATTACAGCTTGAATTCTATGAGGTATGGACTTGTACAAAGTTTGAATTGTTTCCAAAGGAATTTTTGTCC
>NC_069009.1:9109339-9110692 GCF_001194135.2 Octopus bimaculoides
TTGAAAGTCCGATAGATCTGTCATTTTAATGAATTTTAATTACCTTTTTCTGATGATATCTGAAAAGAAACAGCAATTTTAGCAAAACATATCAAGCAACACTAATAATAAATAAAAAGCATAAAAATAAACAAGATTTTGACGGTTTTATAGATATTTCAAATTTATGATGCTAGATGTTACCATTATTTTGTCCAACCCCTGTATGTGTGTGGTAAGTAGCTTGCTTACCAACCACATGGTTCCGGGTTCAGTCCCACTGCGTGGCATCTTGGGCAAGTGTCTTCTATTATAGCCTCGGGCCGACCAAAGCCTTGTGAATGGATTTGGTAGACGGAAACTGAAAGAAGCCCATCATATATATGTATATATATATATATGTGTGTGTTTGTGTTTGTCCCCCTAGCATTGCTTGACAACCGATGCTAGTGTGTTTATGTCCCCATAACTTAGCGGTTCGGCAAAAGAGACCGATAGAATAAGTAGTAGGATTACAAAGAATAAGTCCCGGGGTCGATTTGCTCGACTAAAGGAGGTGCTCCAGAATGGCAGCAGTCAAATGACTGAAACAAGTAAGAGAAAGAGAAAGAATACACACACACACACACACACGAGTTAAGGAATGGTGTACATAAGATCTGGGCTACATATGTTTCATAGTGAGCAGAAACTCAGAAGTGGTAAACATCCAAGCAAGGTGACACTTCACTTTGATATTTACCACTTTCGAGGTTCCACTCACTATGAAATATATGTAGCCCAGATCTTATCTACTCCATTCCTTAACTCTTGTATTCTTATTTGCATACCTGGCAACCCTGATTCCCTACTGTGAAATATAAAACAACTTTCTTCAGCTTATCATACTTTCATACCAAAAAAATCCACAACCTTCTGCCTCAATAAGCTGCTATTGTTCCTGAAAGTTGTTTTTTTTTAAATATTTATTATGGGTTGCTTAAAGCTAACTTTCTTCCTACACCTCGATCCTTGGATCATATATATATATGACACTAAACTCTGCTTGCGAAGACCTGTTGGGGCAAGTGAAATCGAAATTGAACCATACTCAATGACTGGTCACCGCACCAGTGGAGCACTAACAGCACTGTTGAGCATGTTCATTGCCAGAGCAGCTATCTGGCTTCCGTGCTAGTGGCCCGTAAATAGCACCATTAGAGCGTAATCGTTACCAGCGTTGCCTTCTAGCACTTGCGCTGGTGGCACGTTATAAAATCATTCGAGCGAGGTCATTGCCAGTGCCGCTGGACTGGCTCCCGTGCAGGTGGCACGTAAAAAACACCTTTTTGAGTGTGGCCGTTGCCAGTACTGCCTGACTGGCCCTCGTGCCGG
>NC_069009.1:9110856-9112397 GCF_001194135.2 Octopus bimaculoides
GGCACATAAAAGCACCCACTACACTCTCGGAGTGGTTGGCGTTAGGATGGGCATCCAGCTGTAGAAACTCTGCCAGATCAGATTGGAGCCTGGTGCAGCCTTCTGGCTTGCCAGTCCTCAGTCAAATCGTCCAACCCATGCTAGCATGGAAAGCAGACGTTAAATGATGATGATGATGATATATATATATATATATATATATATATATATATATCGTCGTCGTCGTCGTCATGTTGATTTAACATCCGTTTTCCATGCTGGCATGGGTTGAACAGTTTAGCAGATGCTGACCTGCTGAAGGGCTGTTCAGACTCCATGTTTGTCTTGGCCTGGTTTCTACGACTGGATTCCCTTCCTAATGCCAACCACTTTACAGAGTGCACTGGGTACCTCTATGCAGCACCGGTACGGGTGCTTTTTACAAGGCACCACTACTTATGAGCCCACAAGATTAGGGATGCTCAGCTGGAGAGGATCGTAAGGGATGGGCAACCATGCTTTCGCTTAGCTTGACATGTCCTTTCAAGCACAGCAAACTGACAGGAGTCTTTGTCCCCTGCCATCCCCTCTGTGAGTCCCAATATTTGTAGATCCTTTCACACCACTTTATCCCACATCTTCCTGGGTCTACCCCTTTTACATGTTCCCTCTACAGTTAGAGCTTAGCAGCTCTTGATGCAACTCTCCTCATTCATACACATTAGATGGCCATACCAGTACAGTCTTCTCTGTTGCACACTATATCTGATGCTATGTATACCCAGTTTTTTCTCTCATAGGTACCCAACAAGTTGATTTACTTAACAGGTTTTATTTTGTTTACTTACTTTACTAATTGTAATCTGTTTATATTTAACATCAGATAAATTTCATACAACCCAGTCCTACGTAAAAAGAAAGTTTTTGATCTCATAGCAAGTGTATTCTGTTGTCATGGCAGCAGCTGGTGGCCAGCGGTGGAAGCACTCGTTACTTCAGTTTCTTTTTCTTTCTTTTTCTCCTCATTACATTGCTTAAATTTCCTTTGTATTTAGAATATTTTTTCCCATTAGTAATGGATAAGAGCAGAAAAAAAATTCTAAGTGAGAATGATTGCATTAACAAAAAGTGAAAAGCTTCTACTTCAAAGAAGAAATTTAGAATATTTAAAAGTTCTAATAACAATAGTGGGTCATCAGAGATTGCCTGCTCATTTGGATTGAATGAAACAAGCAGAAGATTATAAGACGAAAAAGGAAAGATGGTGAGCTATGACTAGTGCTGGAGCTGCTGTTTCTTGTGTCAGAGGTCAAGAGTTGCACATAGAAGATGGCGAAAATTGTTGAAATTTTTGACAAACAAGGCACAGGTGTGGCTGTGTGGTAAGAAGCTTGCTTCCCAACCACATGGTTCCAGGTTCAGTCTCACTGTGTGGCACCTTAGGCAAGTGTCTTCTACAATAGCCTTAGGCTAACCAAAGCCTTGTGAGTGGATTTAGTAGATGGAAACTATAAGAAGCCTGTCATTTATTTATATGTGTGTGTCTTTGTGTTTGTGTTGTC
>NC_069009.1:9112553-9119049 GCF_001194135.2 Octopus bimaculoides
CATTGCTTAACAACCAGTGTTAATGTGTTTACATACCCATAACTTAGCAGTTCGGCAAAGAAGTTGATAGAACAAGTACCAGGCTTAAAACTATATATCTACTGGGGTAGATTCATGTGACTAAAAATTCTTCAAGGCAGTGCCCCAGCATGGCCACTGTCTAACGACTGAAACAAGTAAAAGATAAAAGTTGAACAAACTTCTATTCTTTTCGTACACAAGAGAGTCTGGATGTTATTATTCTTGGTATAACTGTAATAATATTCAAAAAGTTAACTGTTAGTTCATTATGTTGATGTCAGCTCGGTTCAGCCACTGCCCGCATCTGTTCGCTGTCCATCTGCCATATCATCTCATGCTCTCTCTGCTACATCCCAAAGCTTTCTGTCTGGTAGTTGCATTGTGTTGATTTTTTACTGATTGAGAGGCTCAGAAAGGAGCAAGTGGAAAGCTGAAATAGTCACTGGAGCCTGTTCCATGGAAAATTACGATTGGTCAGATTTTGTTGATCACATGGGTAATATTCTAGCAAATTGTGACATCAGGTGATAGCTGAATATTCCCACTACAATGGTTTCATCTTCAACAGCAATTTAATAAACTTGAAATTGAAATGAGATGATAATTGAAATAGAACACTTATTATGACATGGATTAATGACATGCTTTTACTTGTTTCAGTCATACGGCTGTGGCCATGCTGGGGTACTGCCTTGAAGGGTTTATTTCAGAGGTTCTCAATGTGGGCAGTACTGCCCCCATGAGGGTGCTAGGCTTGTCAAAGGGGGCATTAAGTTTTAAGGGGTAGTGAAGTAATATAATTAGCATACTAGATTTTACCTATAGTACTACATTATACATAATGAAACTAGTAATGATTATTAAAATAAAATGAGATCTCATCAGGCACAGAAAAGTCATTAACTTGCGATGTATAAAGTAAATTCACTGTTAAAAGCTTATACAATCCATTTTTAGAGTTAATCACACAGCAATTCCTATACCTTTGAAAGCTACAGAAAAATTTAAAATAGAATTTTAAAGGCTTATAGAAGAAAACTATAAGAGGCAGATTTTCGTTATCTATGATGCTGCTTATTTTGGAAGCATGAACCCACAAAAATTTTCCTTGCTAAAGAAGAACAAACTGTTTCTGACTATAAAGCACCAAAAAACAGAATCACAAATTTTATTCTTGAAGTTAATATACTTTGCTGGATGTGCAATGTCAGCGTACATCACAACAAAGTGTGAGTGTCTTGAGAAAAAAGTTGGGCATAAGAGGCCTCACATGTGGTATGCAAGAGAGACAATTGCACTGTTATGGTCATGTGATACATATGGACAAGGACAGCTGTGTAAAGAAGTGTTGATCTCTAACAATGGAAGGAACCTGTGGAAGTGGTATACTAAGACATGGAACAAGGTGTTGAAGCTTGATCTTCAAACGTTGGGGGTTCATGGAAGCAATGACTAGTGACCAAGACTTTTGGTAATATGTCACGCTTGAGAAGACCCATCAAGCCAAGTGAAATCATAGTCATGGCCAATGCCGGTCACATAACTGGCCCACAAAAAGCACCCTTCGACTGGTGGGCTTCACAGAGGCAGTGACAAGTGACCAAGACCTTTGGCGATATACTATGCTTGAGAAGACCTGTCAAACCAAGCAAGATCATAGTCATGGCTGATGCCAGCATTGCATAACTGGCACCTGTGCTAGTGACATGTAAAAAGCACCCACTACACTCTTGGAGTCGTTGACATTAGGAAGGGCATCCAGCTATAGAGACCATGCCAAATCAGATTGGAACCTGGTGCAGCTCCCCAGCTTATCATTTTTCAGTTACCCCCAACCCATGCCCGCATGAAAAGCAGACCCTAAATGATGATGATGATGATGCAAGTTACTTGGCAACCTCACTAATGCTAGTGACATGTATAAAGCATCCAGTATACACTGTCAAGGGGTTGGTATTAAGAAGAGTATCCAAGCCATAGAAACCTTGCTAAAGCAGATACTGGTGTGTAGCACTGCCCTGCAGCTCTCCAGGTCCTGTCAAACAATCCAACCCATGCCAGCATGGAAAATAAATGTTAAGTAATGATGGTGATATCAAGGTAAAGCAAATGCTAATCAGCCATACACAAAATTAAAACACACCTAGGGACTAAAATCAGCAAGTGTTGTCAGATATCTGATGCTGACAGAAAAAAGCCTGAGTGATGAAGTCCCATTTTCAAGATTTATTTCTACCCAAAAATGAAAAAAATATTGTGTAAAATAACCTCAGTTTTAAAGCTTTGTTGCTCTCCAATAACTCTCTTGGTCATGATCCTGCTATAAATGACTTGGCCTGCAGTTTGGCATCTGGTGAGGTAGGTCCGTGCTGTCCAACAGTGTCATGGGGCACTGGATGAACATACTAGTTAAATTCTTGGGGCTTGGCTTGGGCCGGACTTCTAGGTAGACAAGAACTGGGAAGAGGTGACAAACTGGGTGGCTGACCTCACCTAAAAACAAGTTAAGAGGCAAAAATCCCTGAAAAGCCAAGTGGAAGTAGTGAATACTTAGATTGTATCCATCATCTGTTATCACCTGACCATTGTGCCTTTTCTGGAGAGGGTCACACATTGGTCATAGAAATGTACATGTATCTTTTACCTCTTATTTGTTCGAGTCTTTAGACTGCAGCCATGCTGGGGCACTACCTAGAAGGATTTTTAGTTGAATGAATCGACCACAGGATTTATTTTTTAAAACCTGATATTTATTTTATCAGTCTCTTTTTCTGAAGTTATAGGGATGTAAACAAACCAACACCAGTTGTCAAGCAGTGTTAGGAAACAAACACACACACACACACATATATATACATACACAATGGGCTTCTTTCAGTTGCCATCTACTAAATCTGCTCATGAGGCTTTAATCAGCTCGAGGCTATAGTAGAAGATACTTGCCCAAGATACCATGCAGTGGGACTGGACCCAGAACCATGTGGTTGGGAAGCAAACTCTTTTACCACACAGCCAATCCCTGAGTCTTATGAAGATAATTTTTGCAACAGGGTAATTGTTGTGTTCAAAGTTAATTATATAAAGATCATTGTTGATAATGTAATACAAGATGCTATGAATGCTAAATAAGTTCAATGAGAAATTCACATTATAAATGCTATTGCAAATATTTGAGATTCATTGCTGTGAGTGACATCAAACAACATGAGAGCCATGAAAGAACTTTTGCTGATTGTTATTCTGTTATTTTGTTACTTGTTTCAGTCATTAGACTGTGGCCATGCTGGAGCTCCACCTTAAAGGGTTTCAGTTCAAGAAACCAAACCCAGGACTTATTCTTTGTAAGCCTAGTACTTATTCTATCGGTCCCTTTTTCTGAACTGATAAGTTATGGAGATATAAACACACTGACATTGGTTGTCAGGAGATTGGGGGACAGATACAGTCTCATACATAAGTACATAGGCATAATTATCCAGCTGTAAAAACATGCCAAAACTGACTTCACTTGTGCTGGTGCCACATAAGAAGCACTCAGTTAACTCTGCAGAATGGTTGGTGTTAGGAAGGGCATCCAGCCATAAAAACCCTGCCAAAACAGACAGTAGCCTGGTGTAGTTTTCTACCTGGCCGGCTCCTGTCAAATCATCCAACCCATACTAGCATGGAAGGCAGACCTTAAAAACAATGTTGATGCTGATGACATGACAGTCTTCTTTCAGTTTCTGTCTACCAAATCTACTCATAAGGCTTTGATTGGCCCAAGACCATAGTAGAAGACACTTGTCCAAGGTTCCACACAGTGGGACTGAACCCAGAACCATGTGGTTAGGAAGCAAGCTTCTTAATACACAGCCACATCTGTGACTATGTGTGAATGATTTTCTACCCTGAAGCCAGAGGCCAGATTTACCTAATGTTTATATGCATCTGCCACTGGTTGCAGATTCTTGAGTTTTTGCAAACTGCATCTGCCAACATTATTACATGATTCAGAGCCCCTAGAAAGAGACCCAAAATGCTATACTGTCCCTCCTTAGTTTTCTGTGTCTTTGTACACTGTGTAAATCTGATCTGTTAATATATAAATATCTATATACTTATTCATGAATGTTCATCATCTGAATCTTTGCAGTCTTTGCTTTCTCTCTAATTACTTCAAATCATTTGAGAGCTATGAAGTGTCCTCTATATTGAGCATTTATGGATCTCATCTGTTGTGTGTGTGTGTGTATGTATCATCATCATCATCATCATCATTTAATATCCACTGTCCATGCTGGCATGGGTTGGATGGTTTGACCAGAGCTGGAAAGCTGCATCAAGCCCCAAGTATCTATTTTATCATGCTTTCTATGGCTGGATGCCCTTCCTAATGCCAACCACTTTACAGAGTATGCTGGGTGCTTTTATAAAACACTGCATGAGCACTTTTACATGACACTAGTACAGGACTTTTGCAGGTCAGTTCTCTTCACAAGGGGAGTACAGGTCTTCTTGAGTACAGCAAGGTGCCTGACATATATGGTCCTTTTTTATCTGAAAGGTTCAGCATCCTGAGCTCATCCTAACCTTTGTCCTCTGTATGTGTGTGTATGCTTATATATATATACATTAAACTACGGTTTACTTTTAAATTACCTGCTACCATATACCTTATAACAAGGACCTACATCATCATCATCATCATCATCATCGTTTAACGTCCGCTTTCCATGCTAGCATGGGTTGGACGATTTGACTGAGGACTGGTGAAACCAGATGGCTACACCAGGCTCCAATCTGATTTGGCAGAGTTTCTACAGCTGGATGCCCTTCCTAACGCCAACCACTCCGAGAGTGTAGTTTATTTATATATATATATATATCATCATCATCATCGTTTAACGTCCGCTTTCCATGCTAGCATGGGTTGGACGATTTGACTGAGGACTGGTGAAACCGGATGGCAACACCAGGCTCACTGAGGTAATTACCAGGAGTGCATCTGGATACATCTATCCCTTAGAGTGTTTAAACACTTCTAACTTATTCCGTATATATATATATATATATATATTGTAAAGTACAGATAAGTTGATGTTTTTTTGAATTCAGAATTGCCATTAGAACAGCAGAAATACTGGGTAAGTTACCCTTACAAAGTGGAAAAATTTTTCAGCGGGCAGTTTAGCTTAATAGTAAAGCACTCTGCTGAAGTCTTTAGGGATGTGGGTTTGAGTTCCGTAACTGTTTGTTGACAAATTTTTACCAGTTCTAATGGCAATTCTGTGTTTGAAAAATATCATTTCATCTATATTGTACAATACACATTTTGACACTTATAAAAAAAACTACACATAGTTATATATATATATGTCTGTCTATTTCTAATACTGTCAGATTGTGAACAACAATTCTAACATAGAGAAATGCCTACCAATTATTGTGTTGCTGGGACGTCTGTTGGACACTTTGACAGACTTACACAAAACTTACTATCATTACTACAGTAAGTATGACATTATTATTATTATTATTATTATTAGTGGTAGTAGTAGTAGTAGTAGTAGTAGTAGTAGTAGTAGTAGTAGTAGTAGTAATAGCAGTAGCAGCAGTAGTAGCAGCAGCAGCAGTAGTAGTAGTAAGGCGATGAACTGCTTAGCGGTATTTCACCTATCACTGTGTTCTGAGTTCAAATTCTGCCAAGGTTGACTTTGCCTTTAATCCTTTCAGGGTCAATAAAATAAATACCAGTTGAACACTGGGGTTGATGTAATCGACTCATCCCCACCTCCCCCAAGCTGCCTTTGTGGTAAAAATTTGGAAATAATAATTATTATGAACTGTAGTATGGAATTATTAATGTTGTTGTTGATGTTCTAACACTCTTTTACATTCTGTGTTCAAACTGTGTTCATTTCCACACACATGGGGACACACAGTGGGCTTCCACACAGTTTCTACCAAATTATTTCACAATTATGGTTTCAATTTTTGGAACAAGGCCAGCAGTTTCAAGTGAGTGGGTAAGTCAATTACATCAACTAGTGTTCAACTGGTTCTTAGTTTATCAACCCAGAATGGATAAATGGCAAAGCCGACCTTGACGGCATTTGAACTCAGAACATAAAGATGAGTGAAATGCCACTAAGCATTTTACGAGGCGTGCTAACAATTCTGCCAGTTTGCCACCTTTCGTTATTATTATTATTACTATGTTATTGAGTGAGAGAGCAGTGCATGCCATCAAAGTGACACTGGGGTAAAATATATGAAGCCCATTATACCCATCATGACTACCCGTCTGATAAGGGTACACCAGGCACATGCATCTCAACCATATGTGTGCGACATGATGATCTCATATCAAGATAAACAGCGCATGACCTCACAGATGGGGCCCAGTTAGAATTTTCTTCAGGTTGAGTAGCCCATCCCGCTCAAAAGGTCCCTGAATAAGGTTTGTTTAAGGATGTTGAGCAAAACACACATG
>NC_069009.1:9119178-9120476 GCF_001194135.2 Octopus bimaculoides
CGCATGACCTCACAGATGGGGCCCAGTTAGAATTTTCTTCAGGTTGAGTAGCCCATCCCGCTCAAAAGGTCCCTGAATAAGGTTTGTTTAAGGATGTTGAGCAAAACACACATGTTTCCAAAAGTGAATTATTCAAACCCCAAAGAATTCCTCTCAACACATGGCTATGATGCTCCCCCACTACTTCTGCTCATGATCATAGATGCACATATCGTCAGCCACCAAGGGACATGCTCAACTGGTTAAGGTCAAACAACTGACAAGCAAATCTGTGGTATTGAGCAGAATATTTACTGTAGCCCATCTTTTTATACCATGACAAAACAATGTACATGATTACACTCCAATCAATTAAGATCAGAAGCCATGAGAGTCACTGCCTGGTACTGCATCCAGGCATTGATATTATATTATTATTATTATTATGATAATGATAATGATGATGAATGATAGTAATAATAAAATTTTGAGCTCAAATTCCGCTGAAGTTGAATTTATCTTTCAGTCATCAGCACTCTATAAAATCAGGTACCAGTAATATATTGGACGTCATTGAATCAATATACTCACTGCCAAAACATTAATCCTTATGCCAATGTAAGAAATTATTATAATTTTTGTTTGTTAATTAATCCATGTGCCTACCTGTCTGTCTATTCATCTATCTATATATTGTGCCCCTTTCAACTCTCTTTTTTCCCCCTCTGCCTCTCTTTCTCTCTCTCTCTCTCTTTCTCTCACTTTGTCTATTTGCTACTCTCTCTTTCATCTCTCTTACTCTCTCACCTATATATATAAACAAACAGAAAGGAACTCTTGAATGCAGGATAGCTGTGAAGTCAATGTAAAAAATCGAGTAAAAGTGATCAGCAAGCCTCAAGCCTCTACACAGAATTGAACCCTGTACCGCTCAAATTCCAGCTGAGTACACTATACCATTAAGCCTAGAGACCCCTTTTTTTTACCATTTTTGTCCCTTTTTTCTCACTTTATCCTGCCTTCTAAAGAGTATTTACTTAATTTCCTAAGTTGTCTTCACAGCCATCCTGCATTCAAGAATTCCTTTATGTTCTGTAGAATATCAACTCACTCAGCACTTATAAGTTTGTTTAGAAAATGTCCTCATACATATATCTTTTATCTTTTACTTATTTTGGTCATTAGACTGTGGCCAGGCTGGGGCACTACTTTGAAGGCTTTTAGTCAGACGATTAATCCCAAGACTTATTTTTCAAAGCCTAGTACTTATTTTTACTCTTGTTTCAGTCATTTGACTGTGGCCATGCTGGAGCACCGCC
>NC_069009.1:9120486-9125724 GCF_001194135.2 Octopus bimaculoides
AATCGTCCAACCCATGCTAGCATGGAAAGCGGACGTTACACGATGATGATCACAAATTCCAAATAAAATCTCTTTGATGAGACCAGGAATGGAGAGATTCTACGATGTGGTAGTCTGCCTCCTATGATGGAATCTTCATTGAGAAATTTACAGTGGCTGGGACACATACACAGGATGGATGACAACACACTCTCCAGACAAATACTTTACTCCCAACTATACAAGGGGGAAAAAACAACCATGGAAGACATAGACTGAGATTCAAAGATGTTGCATAAAGGAAAATAAAATGGAAAAGGAATTCTTTTATTCTTATATTTGTTTCAGTCATTTGACTGTGGCCATGCTAGAGCACCGCAAAGTTATGGGGACATAAACACACCAGCATCGGTTGTCAAGCGATGAGGGTGGACAAACAGAGACGCACAAACATATACACACACACTCACATGCACACACACACACACACACACACACACACACACACAATGAGTTTCTTTCAGTTTCTGTCTACCAAATCCACTCACAAGACTTTGGTCAGCTCAAGGCTATAGTAGAAGACACTTGCCCAAGGTGTCACACAGTGAGCCTGAACCCAGAACCATGTGGTTGGTAAGCAAGCTACTTACCACACAGCCACTCCTACACCTATAATTTATAAATTTTATAAATCTTTTTTGATGAACTGCTAAGTTATAAACACACCAACACCAGTAAACACACCAATGCCAAATCCACTCACAAGACTTTGGTTGGCCCAAGACTATGGTAGAAGACATTGGCCCAAGGTGCCATGCAGTGGGACTGAACCCAGAACCATGTGGTTGGGAAGCAAACTAACTTCTTACCACACAGCCACGCACATACCTACAAAATATTAACAGGTTCTGGTGAGGATCAAACTCATGGCCTTCCACATGTAAAGCAGATGTGGTAACCACTACATTATATACATGTGAAGGCGTATGGCACAGTGGTTAGAGCATTGTGCTCAAAATCTTGAGGTAGTGAGTTCAATTCTTGGACTGGGCTGTGTGTTTTGTTCTTGAGCAAAACACTTTATTTCACATTGCTCCAGTTCACTCAGTTGTAGAAATGAGTTGTGATGTCATTGATGCTAAGCTGTATCGGCCCCTTTGCCTTTCCCTTGGATAACATCAGTTATCAGAGGGGAAGCTGTGCATGGGCAAGTGCTGGTCTTCCATAAACAACCTTGCCCAGACTTGTGCCTTGGAGGGAAACTTTCTATGCACAATTCCATGGTCATTTATGACCAAAGTAGGGTATTTACCCCTTTTATATATACATATAGTAAAATCAACAAAAAGAATACAGTGGACTTGCTGTGGGGAATGGAAAATCTAACATTTCAGACACAGCCCTTCTTCAGGGAAAAGTTTAAAGAGGTGAAATTAATAAGACAGCTGTCTCTCATTAATTTCATTCCTTTCAACTTTTTGCTGAAGAAGGACTGTTGTCTCTGAAACACTGGTTTTTCCACACCTCATGGCAAGTTCACTGTGAATTTTTTATTGATTTTACCACACACACATTTCTATTCCTCTCTTCAATATTGTTACTTCACAGACAATACCATATCCTGCCTGGCTGCCTCCCTTGTTCACCCTAACACTGATGTCCAGTTGGCTGTACTCTATATAGTACTTCTTTTGGTCAAGGACCCTACTATCAGACCATCACTTCTCACTGACTACCAATACCAGCTATCACAAGCCATCATTGTCATTCTCAGCTCATCATCATCAGTTCCCCTCTTGTGCAACATTTTAGGTAAGTCATCATCACTTTCATTATCTTAATACTCACTCTCATCATCACATCTATCAGTTTCTTTTGGAAAACAGCTAAGTCACAGATACATAAATGAACCAACTCCCATTATCAAGCAGTGGTGGTACTTGATAACTTTGAACTTATTAAATTGGGTTTTTGGAAAACAAATTAATGTGAAATTTTAATGAAAGAACACTTTGAAACACAAAGTTGGTATCAAAAGGGTTTAATGTTCTGAGCCAATGGTGTAGCTAGAGTGTGTGCCATCTAAAGCAACCCTTGAGTTTACTGTCCTCCTCCCAAGCTTATACAGTCTTATGTGGTGGCACTCCATCGATTATGATGATGCGGGTTCCAGTTGATCTGATTAATAGAACAGCCTGTTCATGAAATTAACATGCAAGTGGCCGAGCACTCCACAGATATGCGTATCCTTAATGTAGTTCTCAGGGTGATTCAGCGTAACACAGGATGTTACAAGGTTGGCCCTCATTTTTGCCAGTGGAATGGGCTGGAGCAACGTGAAATCAATTGTCTTGCTCAAGGACACAATGCACCTCCAGGAATTGAACTCATAACCTTACGGTTATGAGCTAAATACTCTAACCACTAAGCCACATGGTCTTATACAGTCTTATACAGTAGACCTCAAATTGCTGATCCCATAAAAATGTTACCTGAGATTAGACCCTTTCTCACCTACTTATGCTACTGTTTCAATATGACCCTTTTGTCTAAATTTCAGAAATGGTAAGAGTGTTGTTAATCGAGAATTCATTCCTCCAATTTGTTGTACAGCTGAGGTTGAAGGGATCAAGCCTTGGGTCAGCTTTCAAATCTCTACTACAAAACAGGAAGGAATCACTGCAAACTGGAACACTACTCTGTGTCTTGGAACTCCTTACAAGGTCCAGGAGTATTACCCCTGCTGCCAGTGTTCTGCTCCTTGAGGCTGATATTGCAGGTAATGTACTCAAATTGGTATCTTATTCCATATCTTTGTCTACTCTTTTAACCCTTTTGTTACCGTATTTATTTTGAGATGTTCTGTTTCTTTCAATTAATTTTAAATATAACAAAGAATTTAGTAAAATAACTTAGTTATCATTAGGCTAATGTTAGGAACATAAATTGTGACTAAGGTTTGGTGGAAGATTTTAATTCAAAACTTATGAAAGCAAGACATTTGTACTACAGAGCCAGAGGTGGTTTCAGCCAGATTGGTATCAAAAGGGTTAAAATGAATTTAGATCAGATCCAAATCAGACACTGCATGTTGTATGAATCCAAAAGCTCTTCTAGAATGGAAGCAGCAAGAAATATTCATTCTGTCTATGGAAATGAAGCTTTAAGTGTCCAGATATGCCAGTGATGGTTTGACTTCCACTTGGGAAATTTTTCTTTCATAGATTCCCCTCAATCTAGACAACCAAATTCTGTCAATAATGAACTTCTGAAAATTATATTTAACTGCATTAGAATTAACAAAACAGTTCATTTCAAGTCACACTTTTCCCATAAAATACCTTCAGGAACAAGGAAAAGGGTCCAAACTTGGTCAGTGGTCTCTCATCTCTCAAGGTTTTATCGATATTATATATGATATATTCATATTTTACTGTTCAATTTGTATGCCCCCAACCTGCTCAACCATTAGCAAATACAACACCATTCATGTTTTGAAAATAAGTTACCCAATCAAATTTAAATGCTTATTTGTCATATTGGATTATATTAAATTATATTAGGTTGGCAACTAAGTTCCCACCGTTTTTTTTTTTTTTTAATTTAAATTTTTTAAAAGGTTTAATAAAAAATAACTAATTAATCAATAATGTATTCACCCTTGTTGTTTACAACTTCTTCCCAACGTTCAACAAGATTTTCAATACCTCGTTGGTAGAAATCACCCAATTTCGACTCGAAAAATTGATCAACCATGCTCTCAATTCTGCATCAGTATTGAACGAAACTCTGTGCATAGCATTTGAAAGAGATCGAAAGAGGTGGAAATCTGTTGGTGCCAAATCAGGAGAGTACAGTGAGTGTGGCAGTACTTCCCAGTCATGCATTTGTATGGCTTCCTTGGTCATATAGGCAATATGAGGGCGGGCGTTGTTGTGCAGCAGAACTATTTTTTCTTGTATAGCCGTGTTGAGTCGTTCCATCTGTTGAACATAGAGTTCCGTGTTGACCGTTTGATTCCATTCAAGCCATTCATAATGGATAATCCCTTCCCAGTCCCACCATACGCACAACATTGATTTAGAATTTGCTAAATTGAATTTTCCCTGTAAGTTTTGGAATTGTATTCCCTAATATTGTTATTATATATATATAATAATAATATTAGGGATAAAATCCAAAACTACAGGTAAAAACTCAATTAAAATCAATTTATTAAAAATTAAAATTAAATTAAGTTTCACAGTATAAGATATATATAAATATATAGTATTAGGGAAAAGAACCAAGGTTTATGAACTCATCGATGAAAATCCACTGTCACATATAGAAAAAATTTACAATTTAACGTACAATGAATAAGTATAATATAATACAAAGTAAATATCATAATATCAAGATAATAAAATAATCAATACTTATATATATGTATAAGTATGTATGTATATATATATATATGTGTGTGTGTGTGTATGTGCACTCCATTGGTTATGACGACAAGGGTTCCAGTTGATCCAATCAACGGAACAGCCTGCTTGTGAAATTAACATGCAAGTAGCTGAACACTCCACCGACACATGTACCCTCAATGTAGTTCCTGGAGAGATTCAGCATCACACAGAATGTGACCCTTTGAATTACAGGCACAACAGAAACAGGAAGAAAGGGTGAGAGGAAGCTGTGGTGAAAGAGTACAGCAGGGTTCGCCACCACCCCCTGCTGGAGCCTCGTGGAGCTTTAGGTGTTTTTGCTCGAAACTACAATCCTACAACCGCGAGTCCGCTGCTCTAACCACTGGGCTATTGTACCTCCACATGTGTATGTATATGTATGTGTGTATGTATGTATATATGTATGTATATGTGTATGTATGTATATATGTGTGTATGTATATGTATGTATGTGTGTGTATGTATATAAATGTGTGTATCATCATCGTCATCATTTAATGTCCATTGTCTATGCTGGCATGGGTTGGACGGTTTGACCAGGGCTGGCAAGCTAGAAGCCTGCACCAGAATCCAGTCTGATTTGACATAATTTCCATGGTTGGATGCCCTTCCTAACACCAACCACCCCAAGAGTGTAATGGGTGCTTTTATGTATATAGGTGTGTGTGTGTATATATATATATATCATCATCATCATCATCATCGTTTAACGTCCGCTTTCCATGCTAGCATGGGTTGGACGATTTGACTGAGGACTGGTGAAACCGGATGGCAACACCAGGCTCCAGTCTGATTTGGCAGAGTTTCT
>NC_069009.1:9126041-9128094 GCF_001194135.2 Octopus bimaculoides
CTTGCACGCCACAACTGATGCTTCTAATGTTCAGCTTTTCTTTCAAGATACTTACACTCTGACGGGTATTCACATTGACATTACACATCCAACGGAGCATACTGGCTTCATTCCTTGCGAGCTTACGTATGTCCTCAGCAGTTACAGCCCATTTGCCATGTCCCCAGAACATGTACCAAGAGTGATAAAAATCAAACATCCAGTCACCATCATGGTGTCTAGAGTGATCACCAGTGATGGCAACATTATGCCTCCATTCATCTTCCCACACGGTCTCAGACTCAACATGGAGGCCTACATCAAGTGCCTGCAGGAAGTAGAGTTGCCCTGGGTCAAGAGAGTGGCTGCTGGAAGACCCTATGTCTGGCAACATGCACCATGCCACCCAACTTTACACCATGCCACACAAGCAGGAGAATCCAGTCATGGCTTTCAGACAATTTCTGCGACCACATCATCCCTAACATCTGGCGACCTAACTCTCCAGACTGCAACCCGCTTGATTATGTGTGGGGCACAGTTGAGTGAAAAACCAACAAAACTCCTCGTAACACCAAAGATGAACTGATTGGAAGGATTCACCAACTTAAACAAGGAGACCATCCAGAAGAGTTGCAGGAGATTCCAAAGTCATCTGGAGGCCATGGTGAAGCCAATGGCGATTTTATTGAATGAATTTACTCTTTAGTATTTCAATATATTTTATGTAATTTTGGTAAATATACCTGTTAAAATGAGATATCAGTGTTATTTTCATTTTTGTGTAATTTAGACAACAATATATTCACCGCACCCTGTATATATATTCATGCACACATGTGTGCACACACACACACACACACGCATGTGCATATATATTCACGTCACGTGTAGATCCTTAGTAATTTGTTGTGATCCAGCTATCTTTGAACCATCTACCTTTATGCCACTACGTGTGTAGGATGGAGCAACTGTTACTTCCTGTGTTTTTTCACAAGATGAAACTAAAAGAGTACATTGCCACAGTATTAGGCTGATAAAGATAATTAGGATGGCGTTTTTAATTACTGCATACTATTTACATAAAAATAACATACTTGATGGATGTGAATATGAAACTAATTATTTCTGTAATTATTTTATTGTTTATTGAGTAATGTGTGTGTGTGTGTATATATGTTTGCGTGAGTGTACATGTATGAGTGTGCGTGTGTATATATGTTTGTGTGTGTGTATATGTTTGTGTGTATGTATATGTGTGTGCGTATATATGTGTGTGTGTGTGTGTGTATATGTGTTTGCATGTGCATATGTCTGTGTGTGTGTGTATATATGAATGTGTGTGTGTATGAGTTTGTATATGTATGTGTGTGTGTGTGTAAATGTTTGTGTATATATAAATGTGTGTGTGTATATATATGTGTATATGTGTGTATACATATATGTATGTGTGTATATATATATATATGGATATATATGTACATATATGTATGTATATACATATATATATGTATGTATACACATATATATGTATGTATACACATATATATGTATGTATATACATATATATATATGTATATACATATATATATATGTATATACATATATATATATGTATACACATATATATGTATGTATATACATATATATATGTATGTGTATATGTATATTATCATCATCATTGTTTAACGTCCGCTTTCCATGCTTGCATGGGTTGGACGATTTGACTGAGGACTGGCGAACCAGATGGATGCACCAGGCTCCAATCTGATCTGGCGGAGTTTCTACAGCTGGATGCTCTTCGTAACACCAACCACTCTGAGGGTGTAGTAGGTGCTTTTACGTACCAGTCATGCGGTACTGGCAATGGCCATGCTCAAGTGGTGTTTTTTATGTGCCACCTGCACAGCAGCTAGTCCAGCAGCACTGGCAACAACCTACCTCAAATGTGTTTCCGCGTGCCAACGGCACAAGTGCCAGTAAGGCGACGCTGGTAACGATCACACTCGAATGGTGCTTTTTACATGCACTGGCACGGAAGCCAGTCAGCTGCTCTGGCAGCGATCACGCTCAG
>NC_069009.1:9128104-9129210 GCF_001194135.2 Octopus bimaculoides
TTTTACATGCACTGGCACGGAAGCCAGTCAGCTGCTCTGGCAGCGATCACGCTCAGATGGTACTCTGAGGACTCCACTGGCACAGGTTCTAGTCATTGAATCTGATTTCAAATTAACTTGCCTTAACAGGTCTTCGAAAGCAGAGTATAGTGTCCAATGAAGGAAAGGTATGCATAAGTAGGCTGGTTACACCCCTGGCAAAAACCACAGGTTATGGTCGCACTTGGTTTGTTGGGTCTTCTCACGCACTGAATATTTCCAAAGGTCTCGGTCACTAGTCATTGCCTCGGTGAAGCCTAATGTTTGAAGTTCGTGCTTCACCACCTCATCCCAGGTCTTCCTGGGTCTACCTCTTCGATAGGTTCCCTCAATCGCTAGGGTGTGGCACTTTTTTACACAGCTATCCTCATCCATTCGTATCACATGACCATACTATTCATTCGTCTCTCTTGCACACAATATCTGATGCTTCTTAGGTCCAACTTTTCTCTCAAGGTACTTGCACTCTGTCTAGTATGCACACTGACATTACACATCCAGCGGAGCATACTGGCTTCATTCCTTGTGAGTTTACGCATGTCCTCAGCAGTCACAGCCCATGTTTCACTGCCATGTAGCATGGCTGTTCGTACACATGCATCATACAGTCTGCTTTTTACTCTGAGCGAGAGGCCCTTAATTGCCAGCAGAAGTAGGAGCTCTCTGAACTTTGCCCAGGCTATTCTTATTCTAGCAGCTACATTTTCAGCGCACTCTCCCCTGCTATTGACTTGTTCACCTAGATAACAGAAGCTATCAACTACTTCTAGTTTTTCTCCCTGGAATGTGGCGGAAGTTGTTCTCTTCACATTTTCAGTGTTTATTGCTCCTGAGCATCTGCCACATACAAAAACTATCTTCCCAGTTAGCCTTCCTTTGATATCGCTGCACCTAATATGTGTCCATAGCTTACACTGGGTACATCTTAGAGTTTCTACCTGCGACTTTTCTACAGATCAAGCAGTCATCTACCTGAAGGGATTTGTGGTTTGTCTACCTTCCTACTTATTAGGACTTTGGTTTTAGCTAGGTTGACTCTAAGGCCCTTCGATTCTAATCCTTGCTTC
>NC_069009.1:9129220-9130194 GCF_001194135.2 Octopus bimaculoides
TGACTCTAAGGCCCTTCGATTCTAATCCTTGCTTCCATACCTGAAACTTCTCCTCTAGTTCTGATAGTGACTTAGCAATTAGAGCAAGGTCGTCAGCATAGAAGAGCTCCCAGGGGCATCCTGTCTTGAATTCCTCTGTTATTGCCTGGAGGATGTATGTATATTTATACATGTGTATGTATGTATATACATATGTACAGGCATGTTGTATATATATATGTATATGTGTGTATACATTTATTTATTTATGCATTTTAGCCAAGTGGCTGCAGTCATGCTGGAACACCACCATGACTTTCTCTCCTTATGCTGTGCTCTCTGCACGTTCTTTGCATGGCTCTTCTCTGCCACCTGATGTAGTCCAATCAAGACTTTCGATGGCACATTTGGTGTATTAGAGAATTTGACATTGCTGCCTTCAACTGTGTCTCATTTTGAGCCATCGGTTCGTCTGGTATCGTGGATAGGAAAGTGTCGAGTTTTGTTTTGAAGATCTCTACATCCATGTCTTGCAGGTCTCTCAATTATTTTGGCAGGGCATTAAAGAGCTGAAGTCCTCTATAACTGAGGCTGTTGCAGTATCTTGTTCTTATGTGAGATGCAGTGGACGGTACCTTTGGTACTATGCAGTGGCAATCTGTGCGGGCATTCATGCAGTACTTGATGCCAAAGTTTGGTGCCAGTCTTTCTAGTGTATATGTATATGTATATATATATATATGTATATATAAATTTAGTAAATGGAGTAAAACGCATATGTTAACTGAATACTTTTTAACATATGCGTTTTACTCCATTTACTAAATTTATATATACTCAAGTACCCAAAATAACAAGGAGTTTCTACCTCATAAACAGGAGTCACACCACAGTCATTTTGTGATTTTGCTACCCTGGTATCTATTAACCAATTTATTTTGTCGGAGTTAATTATTAACTAGGAGAAAATAAATACATATAATACAATATATATA
>NC_069009.1:9131901-9135369 GCF_001194135.2 Octopus bimaculoides
CTAATACATCTGTTTGTTGTTTACACACCTGTCTTCATCTTTTGTTTTGTTTGTTTTGTTTTGTAAATTCCAACTATATATATATATATATATATATATATATATATATATATACACACGCACACACATGTCTATGTGTGTATTTCTGTGCATGTGTATACTTTTATGTATGGGTATATATATATGTGTGTATGTCTGTTTCTTTCCTTCACTAGGACACTTTGTGTTATTCCTGATTAATATCCAAATATAAATTCTTAATGGAAATGCGATTTTGTATTATAAAACAATTTTTTCTTTGTGTGACAATTTCTCTAATAGCAAATTCCTTACATGTCAATATAACATGTAAATCTTTGTAATTCCTATTAGCAAATGGAACATGTGTAATGGAGAATAAATAATGTCCAAAAATTTCCATTTTCTTCTTTTGTTACACACACACATATATATATATTTTATGCAAAATTTAAGTTACTTAAAAAATGTTTGTGGCATATTTCAGCTGCTAAAAGGCAAATTCACTGCAGTTTCTGAAGAGAAAATATTTCTCTTATGGTAAAAAGGTATGAAAACACCCTATTCGTTTAGTGTCGCCATCTATCAGGATTCCCAGACATCAATGTTTCCAGTTTGTTGGCTTTTATCAATGGGAAGTGCCTAAGAGAGGCAACTCTGAACAAATCTTATAAAGCAATAGCTTTATATATTTTTATATTATCAAGTATTATATTACTAGTTATGTTATACAACTTGTCAGAATGTTACCATCAGTTTCACATTGATATTGCCATGTGGCATTATTGACAACTCTTTGGAAATACTGACCAGAAGTACATTACTGAGATACATAGGCACTAAGTTGGTTTAGTGACAGCAGAAAATGGAATGAAATAGAGAGAGAAAAATTATATTTCAGGGGCAAGAAAGACTTATTCCTTAATGACCAAGAGAGCTGCAAGTTTAGAGCTTTCTTTGCTGAACAGGTCAAAGGATGGCAGCCAGACTGATATGGGCCAAGTTTTCACAGTGATAAAAGAGGTTTGTGTAGGTCCAATACCCTTACATAGTAAAAGAAAACCAAAGTTAGAAAAGCATTGGTAACAATTCCAACAAGACCTGGGAGAGGAAAAAATAGTCCAGATTCAAGAACAGTGGAGAAAAGCTGATGATGGTTTATGCTGAACAGAGAATGAAGGGCTTTCTGTGTTACTAGGTCTTATAAAGCAGTAGACTAAATGGATCACCTTGTTTAACACCACAACTTCATCTTTGTGTGCTTCTAATGGAATCCACATTAGGGCTAGGTCTTTGGTTTAAGGATACCAGGGGCCAGATTAAGATGGACCATCTTTTTCCAGAGGTAAAAATGGGTTTGCATGAGCCAGCACCCTTACCTAGAAATGAAGCAAAGTTAGGGGAGTATAGGCACAGGCAAGTCTGTGTGGTAAGAAGCTTGTTTCCCAGCCACATGTTTCTGGGTTCAGTTCCACTGTGTGATACCTTGGGCAAGTGTCTTCTACTATAGCCTCAGGCCAACCAAAGCCTTGTGAGTGAATTTGGTAGACAGAAACTGAAAGAAGGTGGCGAGCTGGCAGAAACATTAGCACACCGGGCAAAATGCTTAGCAGTATTTCGTCTGCCGTTACGTTCTGAGTTCAAATTCCACCGAGGTCGACTTTGCCTTTTATCCTTTCGGGGTCGATAAATAAAGTACCAGTTATGCACTGGGGTCGATGTAATCGACTTAATCCCTTTGTCTGTCCTTGTTTGTCCCCTCTGTGTTTAGCCCCCTGGGGGCAATAAAGAAATAAGAAACTGAAAGAAGCCTGTTGTGTGTGTGTGTGTGTGTATATATATATATACACACACACATACATATACACAAATAAATGTATATTTATGTGCGTGTGCTTGTCCCCCTACCATTGCTTGACAACTGATGCTGGTGTTTATGTGCCTATAACTTAGCAGTTTGGCCAAAGAGACTGATAGAATAAGTACTAAGCTTACAAAGAATAAGTCCTGGGATTGATTTGTTCGACTAAAACCCTTCAAGGCAGTGCTCCAGCATGGTCGCAGTCAAATGACTGAAACAAGTAAATGAATAAAGCACCAATGATAATTCCAAGATGACCCAGGAGAGGAAAAGAAAGTCCAGAGTGAAGAACAGTGAGGAGAGTTGATGATAGCCTATGCTCCACTGGGAGTGAAGGACTTTACTGTGTAAGTAGGTCTTGTAAAGCAGTAGACTTAATGCTTCTCCTTGTTTAACACGACAGCATCATCCTTGGGTGCATCCAGTGGAATTCACTCTGTTGTAAGCATTAGGGTTAGGTCTTTGGTTTAAGGATACCAGATGCTAGACTGATATCGACTGTGGGGGAGGGGACGAGTTGATTACATCAAACCCAGTGTTTCACTGGTGCTTAATTTATTGACCCCAAAGGGTTGAAAAGCAAAGTCAATCTTGGCAGCATTTGAACTCAGAATGTAGTAGCAGACGAAATACCACCAAGTATTTCGCTCAATATGCTAACGATTCTACCAGCTCACCACCTTAATAATAATAATAACAATAATAACAAAAATAACAATTCCTCTCACCTCACACACACATACACACACACACACACACACACACACACACACACACACACACACACACACACACACACACACACACACACACACACACACAGCAGACAGGAGCACAGGAACACGAGTTCTTAGAACTACGAAGAAATTTTATCCCAATTTATCTGGCTGCTATCTGTGAATGTGATTCCACATTCTTCACATGGTAGAATGGTAAATAGTAGATGAAGACAGTAGTACTATCTTTTAGTATTATTATTATCATTATTTCTTTTTCAATTTTGTTTTTTTTTTGTTTTGTTTTTTGCTATCTAATTCCGATCTGGTGCTATGTAGACTCATAGCTTCGCTTGCAGCGGCTTTGGTGATGGCACCCAGCAGCTCTTCTCCTCTCTTTTCTCACTATGGTAGGTAACTTGATCCCTGCTACCTCCATATCCATATCTACCAATATATGATATGCGAGTCATCTGTTTGTGTGTGTGTGCATGTGTGCGTGTGTGTGTGTATGTGTGTGTCTGTATATCTATAGATATACATACATACACACACACCCTATATACATATACACATACATATATACATATATATAAAACAAATCAAATAGAAAACAGAACCCACAAGATTCTTTATTAATCACAATGATCATTTTGACCCATCTCACATCGATCCCTTGTGGGTGAGATACAATACAATTGGTTATGATGCATC
Source organism: Octopus bimaculoides (assembly GCF_001194135.2). Classification (NCBI taxonomy): domain Eukaryota; kingdom Metazoa; phylum Mollusca; class Cephalopoda; order Octopoda; family Octopodidae; genus Octopus; species Octopus bimaculoides. Next base: position 9,135,211 of record NC_069009.1, read on the forward strand.
CTTATGTACAGATGTATCTCATTAGGTGACTTTCCAAAAGCTGTCTTATTCAATAAACTCAGTTTTACTTGGTTCAATTGTACAGCATGTCATTAATTGCCCGTAAGTGGTTGCCTCTTTCTCACTCTCTTTAAATAAATAAATATATATATATATATA
>NC_069009.1:9135903-9141705 GCF_001194135.2 Octopus bimaculoides
TATATATATATATATATATATATATATATAGAGAGAGAGAGAGAGAGATTTGTATGTGTGTCTAAACATATACAGGCAGAGATGTGGCTGTGTGGTAAGAAGTTTAGCTTTCCAACTACATGGTACTGGGTTCAGTCTCATTGTGTGGTACCTTAGGCAAGTGTCTTCTATTATAACCTCAGGTCAACAAGTCTTCTGGGTGGATTTGGTTGATGCAAACTGAATAGAAGCCTGTCACGTATATATATATATATATATATATATATATATATATAGTAATAATTACAATAATCCTTGGATGGAATTTATAAATATTTATCACATCACTACATGTATTTCCACAAATCACATGTCTCTTCAGATTACAGTCCGTATTCCTGGGATGATTACTGTGTAGTCCATAGTATCCGTGGGCATCAGGTAGATCATCTTCATGGATTCATTTCTTCAGGTGTGTGTGTGTCTGTATGTTTGTCCCCTGCCACTGCTTGACAGCTGATGTTTGTTTGTTTATATCCCTATAACTTGGCAAATCAGCAAGAGACCAATAGAATAATTTCTAGTCTTAAAATAAAATACTGGAATTGATATATTAATCTGTTCGAGTTTGTGCCCCAGCATGACCACACTCTGTTGACTGAAACAAGTCTCCTTTGTCTCAGCATGCTAATTATAAACAGGTGTCACTGTCATCGAAGTAGCGTTTTTTGTTTCTAATTTTCTTTGAAATCATGTCTGGTTATGAGAATATTACCTTGTTTGGAAACAGGTGAGGGTTGGCAACAGGAAGGGCTTCCAGCCATAGAAAAATGTGCCTCTGCAAATTTTGTCCGATCCATGCAAAGATGGAAAAGTGGATGTTAAATGATGATGATCAAAGACATTATGTTTAAGCAATGCATAGGTGTGTATACATGTGTGTGTGTGTGCATGAGTTTTATATAATTACTGTTTAGTACCAGGTAAATTCTGATCTATCTAGCCTCTGATTAAAGATATTCCTGCCATGACCATTCCATCTTTTATTGTTGGGTATATATGGTTAGTCTGCATTACTCCATAAAGAGCATCAATTCAGTTTCCTGGTTTCTCTGGCATCTATACTCCTCCCTGGATGGGACACTGGTCCATCACAGGATGACTCATTTTTACCAGCTGAGTGAACTGGAGCAACATAAAGCTAAGCGTTTTGCTCAAAAACATAATGCATTATTTGGTACAGGAATTGAAACCACTATCTTATGTTCATGATTCCAACACCCTAACCACTAAGCCATATGCCTCCATGTATATTTGAGTTACATATAACTGGTTATCCCCAAGTAAACTCTGATCTAGCTAACCTTTGATTAAAGATGTTCCTGATATGACCATCCCATCATTTATTGCTGGATATAGTAGTAAACATAAAATATTTATCAGTGCCTATATTGCGCGCACACACACACACACACACATGTAAACTCTCACTGTTTCACTCACTTTCACTCACACTCTCTTTCACTTAGCCTCACACTCATATTCTCGCCTTCATCAGCTTCACTCACACATTCATACAAATAATGAGATAATACCACACACACACACACACACTGCTTATGTAACAATGACAACTACATATTACCACTGTATCTATTAAGCATCTGCTTGCTGTGTGCGTGTGTGTGTGTGTGCACGTGTGCGTGTTTGCTGACTCTCCTCAACTCCGTCCTCACCCTATATCATGTAACATGATAATAATAACAATAATAATAGTTCATTTGCCAGAAGAGTGACAAATGAGGCAGACATTACAAAGATGGATTGCATAACATGAGGGGGTGGGGGTCACTGTGCAGAAAAAAAAAACACTCCCACACAAAATTAATGACAATTATACTACTACAACTGCTGCTGCTGCTACTACTACTACTACTAAGCTCACAAGCTTAATAATTAGAATAATAATAATAATAATAATAATAATAATAATCCTTTCTACTAAAGGCACATGGCCTGAAATTTTGGGGGAGGGAACTGGTCGATTACATCGACCCCAGTGTTTCCCTGGTACTTAAATTTAATAATAATGATGATGATGATAACGGTTTCAAATTTTGGCACAAGGCCAGCAATTTGGGGGAGGGAATAAGTTGATGATATTGATCCCAGTTCTCAGATGGTTTTTATCTTTTTGAGCTGAAAAGGATCAAAGGCAAAGCTGGCCACAGCAGAATTTGAACTCAGAAATCAAATCCGATGACTGGCATCTGTGCTAGTGGAGCGCTAAGAGCACCATCCGAGCGTGATTGTTGCCAGAGCAGCTGGCTAGCTTCCATGCCGGTGGCACGTAAAAAGCACCATTCAAGCGTGATTGTTACCAGTGTCGCCTTACTGGTACTTGTGCTGGTGGCTTGTGAAAAAATATTTGAGCGGGGTCATTGCCAGTGCCGCTGGACTGGCTCCTGTGTGGGTGACACATAAAAAACACCATTTGAACATGGCCGTTGCCAGTACCGCCTGACTGGCCCTCGTGCCGGTGGCACATAAGAGCACCCACTACATTCCCAGAGTGGTTGGCATTAGGAAGGGCATCCAGCTGTAGAAACTCTGCCAGATCAGATTGGAGCCTGGTGCAGCCATCTGGTTCGCCAGTCCTCAGTCAAATCGTCCAACCCATGCCAGCTTGGAAAGCAGACGTTAAACGATGATGATTATGAATGTAAAGACGGATAAAATACTCCTAAGCATTTTGCCTGGCATCCTAACAATTCTGGGCAGATTGCCGCCTTAATAATAATAATAATAATAATGATAATCCTGTGTACTAAAGGTACAAAGCCAGAAATTTGTGGGGAGAGGACAAGTCAATTACATCATCCCCAGTGTTTCACTGGTACTTAATTCATCAACCCCGAAAGGATGAAAAGCAAATTTGACCTCAGTGGAATTTGAACTCAGAGCATAAAGACAGCCGAAATGCCACTAAGCATTTTGTCTGGCGTGCTAACAATTATGCCATCTTGCTGCCTTAATAATAATAATAATAATAATAATAATGATGATGATAATGATAATAATGGTTTCATATTTTGGCACAAGGCTAGGAAGTGTAGGAGAGGAGAGATAAGTCAATTACATCAACCCCAGTGCTTAACTGGTATTTATTTTATCAACCCTGAAATGATGGAAAGCAAAGTTGATCTCAGTGGAATTTGAACTCTGAATGTAAGGATGGATAAAATGCCACTAAGCATTTTGCCTAACATGCTAATAATTCTGCCATCTTGTCACCTTCAATTATGTAAATAATAATATTCCTTTCTATTATAGGCACAAGGCCTGAAATCTTGGGGGAGTGGGGTTAGTCAATTACGTTGACCCCAGTGCTTGACTGGTACTCATTTTATCGACCCTGAAAGAATGACAAGCAAAGTTGACCTCAGCAGAATTTGAACTCAGAATAGAAGATGGGATGGTCACGGCTGGAATGTCTTTGATCATAGGTCTTCTGGATCCGGACTGACCTGGGGTTTAACAACAACAACAGCAACTATAGCCACTGATATTACTATACATTAGGCAATGTAGTGCTAGATATACTATGTTTGAATAAGAGATGGGATGGTCACAGTTGGAAAATATTTAATCATAGGTTTGCTGGATCACGATTGACCTGGGGTTAAATGACAACAACTACAACAGTAATACTAACTATTATGCTGTACATTGGATAATGTAGTCCTAAATGCAGTATGTCGGAATTAGGATGAGATGGTCACAGCTGGAACATCTTTTTAATCATTGCTATACCACTACATTACTACTGTTATACCACCATCGCAACCATTATACTGCCACCACTACTCCTTGCAAAACAGCCATGTTATCAGATAGTAATTCAATCCTTGGCAAAGTTCCACATGGTAAATAATAATAATAATAATAATAATAATAATAATAATAATAACAACAATAACTTGGTATTTAGGTTAGAGGGGGAATCTGTAATTTCACATTCTATCTACCTATCTATTTTGTGTATATAAATATATATATATCTGTTTCTATATACCTGTGTGTACACAAATACATTAGTGTTTGCCTAATATATGTGTGTGAGTGTGTGTCTATATATATGTGTGTGAGTGTGTATCTTTATACCATACATACACATATCATCATCATCATCGTTTAACGTCCGTTTTCGATGCTGGCATGAGTTGTACGGTTTGACTGAGGTCTGGAGAGCCAGTGGCTGCACCAGGCTCCAATCTGATCTTGCAGTGTTTGTACAGCTGGATGCCCTTCCTAATGCCAATGTAGTGGATGCTTTTTACGTGCCAACAGCACAGGAGACAGTCAGGAGGTGCTGACCACAGCTGTGATTTTGCTTTTAATTGACTCAACAGGTCTTCTCAAGCATATCATGTCGCCTGATGCATCAAGGGTACTCTTAAATGGGCCGGATATGCAACATGGGCATTGGCCATGGCTGCAATCTTATGTTAGTTTCCGGGTCTTCTCAATCACAGCACATTTCCAAAGATCTCAGTCTCTTGTCATTTCCTCTGTGAGACCCAATGTTCAAAGGTCATGCTTCATATTTCATCCCATGTTTTCCTGGGTCTACCTCTTCCACAGGTTCCTTCTACAGTTAGGAAGTGGCACTTCCTCACACAGCTGTCCTCATCCATACATAACACATGACCATACCAGCGCAGTCGTCTCTCTTGCACACCACATTTGATGCTTCTTATGTCCAACTTTTCTCTCAGGGCACTTACACTGTGTCATGTATGCACACTGACATTGCACATCCTGACACTGTGTGTGTGTGTGTGTTATATATATCATCCTCATCATCATCATGTAATATCTTTTGTCCGTGCTGGCATGGGGTGGACAGTTTGACCAGTGCTGGCAAACTAGAAGGCTGCACCAGATTCCAGTCTGATTTGGCATGGTTTCTATGGCTGGATACCCTTCCTAATGCCAACCACTTCGAGAGTGTAATGGGTGCTTTTACATGCCACCAGCATGGGTGCCATTTGCATGACACCAGTATTTGCTACGACTGCAAGTTTACTTGGCTTGATGGGTCTTCTCAATGCCAAAGGTCTCCATGAGACCCAACACTAGAAAGGAGCTTTTCACTTGCCACTGGCATCAGCCACTTTGCCTCCATGAAGCCCAATGCTCGAAAGGTGCTTTTTACATGCCACCAGCATGAATGCCAGTTATGTGATACCAGCATCAGCCATGACTACGATTTCACTTGGCTTGATGGGTCTTCTCAAGCACAGCATATTTCCAAAGGCCTTGGTGTCATTGCCTCTGTGAGGCCCAAAGTTCAAAGATTATGCTTCATCACCTCATCCCATAAATGCACTCCAGTGTCATGCAAAGGGCACCCGTGCTGGTGGCATGTGAAAGCATCCATTACACTCTAGGAGTAGTTGGTGTTAGGAAAGGGCATCCAGCTGTAGAAAACCATACCAAACCAGACTGGAGTCTGGTGCAACCTTCCAACATGCCAGCCCAATCAAACCATCCAACCCATGCCAGTATGGACAACAGATGTTAAATGATGATGGTGATGATATATCATCATCATCATCATCATCATCGTCATCATTTAATGTCCGTCTTCCATGCTAGCATGAGCGGGATGGTACCACAAGAGCTGACCAGGCTGAAGCCTGCACCAGACTTTTGTGCTATATTTGAAAAAAATTAATAGAAATGGCTTTTCTGACAATCTCTCTACTTTAATAATTAAATGTTTATAAGTTTACAAAAGGTGAGTTTGATAAAGAATTT
>NC_069009.1:9144121-9145112 GCF_001194135.2 Octopus bimaculoides
GACTTGTGAGTGGATTTGGTAGATGGAAACTGAAAGAAGCCTGTCATATATATGTGTGTGTGTGTATGTTTGTGTGTCTGTGTTTGTCCCCCCAACATCACTTGACAACCAATGCTGATGTGTTTACGTCCCCGTAACTTAGCGGTTCAGCAAAAGAGACCGATAGAATAAGTACTAGGCTTACAAAGAATAAGTCCTGGGGTCGATTTGCTCGACTAAAGGTGGTGCTCCAGCATGGCCACAGTCAAATGACTGAAACAAGTAAAAGAGTATATGCACATTCACACACATGCATGCACACACACACACACACTTTATTTCACATTGGTCCCTTTGAAATACAGCTGGAAAATATGAGTAATACTTGTATTTCAAAGGTCCAACCTTGTCACACTGAATCTCCCTCAGAACTACATTAAGGACATGCATGTCTGTGGAGTGCTCAGCCACTTGTACGTTAATTTCACTATCAAGCTGTTCCATTGATTGGATCAACTAGAACGTTGTTATTTTAACCAATGGGGTGCCAGTTATTTCATGTTGTCCTAATCCACTCAACTGGCAAATATGAGTAGTATCTGTATTTCAAAGGGACCAACCTTGTCACGTCCGTGTCATGCTAAATCTCCCTGAGAACTATGCTCAGCCACTTGCATGTTAATTTCATGAGTAAGCTGTTTTGTTGATCAGATTAACTAGAACCCTCATTGTCATAACCGACCGACAGAGCACCAATTTATACCTGTATATGTACGCCAATTTTACGTCGTCTTATATTTACCCAGTCAATACACACAGACACACACTTTATTCACACATTAAATCAACAGTTGCCCACAGCAGGATTTCTCAAGACAAAGTTACATAGCTTCATATGCACGCCCACCATATGATATATATAAGTATATATCCCCATACATATATAATATATATAGTATATATATATGATATATATATATGATATATATATATATATATATATATATATATA
>NC_069009.1:9145392-9150592 GCF_001194135.2 Octopus bimaculoides
TTTTTCTTACATGTGTATATTTATATATATATATATATATATATACACAAACATACATATGTACATACATACATACATACATACATACGCACATACATACATATATATTTGTACACACACACACACACACACATACATACATACATACATACATACATACATACATAAATGTAAAACTTTCCAAAAATTTAGCACATAAATACATATGCATGCATCTAGACATAAAAACGCATCCATAAAACAAACATACAAATCTGCGCATACACTAACACCAAATACTGCACACACACACACATATGCACAAATACCTAGATGATGTTGATAAAAGTTCCAATGAAGGAGCCTTGAATCTATGTTAGAGTCCGGCTCTTTCTCTATGAACAAGAAATACAGAAATGAAACTGGTTGATAACATACATATAAGGAGAGCTGGTAGAACATTAGCATGCCAGGCAAAATACTTAGCAGTGTTTCTTCATCCATCCTTACATTCTGAGTTCAAATTCTGCTAAGGTCAACTTAGCCTTTCCTCCTTGCGGGGCCAATAAAATAAGTACCAGTTGAGTACTGGTATCAATGTAATCAACTGAACTACTTTTGGGTAAGAGTGTAAAATCTGCATCTCTCTACCAACCCATGTCGAGCCAGTGTGACAGAGTAGGCTCAAATTTACTGTCCCCACATCAGACCATTGTTGATGGAGGAAACATGCTGAGATGAAGCCCTTGTCTTGCAGTGAACTGAACATGGACAATCCAGTCTAATCCAATGTGTGTGTGTGTGTTTTGGTTGGTATGTATTGTGTAGAAGTCTGATTCGGAAATAAGTGATTTCATATTCAATCTACTATGTGGCACTGGCGCAAGTGTCTTCTGCTATGGTTTCAGGTCAGCCAATTCCTTCTGAGTGAATCTAGTAGATGGAAACTGTGTAGAAGCCCATCATCATCATCATCATCATCATCATCATCATCATACATTCATTTCCCATGCTACCATGCATTAAAGAGTTTGGCTGGAACTGATAATCCGGAGAGCTCCACTATGATGCCCCTCCTAACACCAACCACTGTATAGAGTGTACTGGATGTCTTTTTATATATATCTTCAATTCTTTGTCAGTCTTTGAAGAAATTTAATTGAATGAACCAGTCCCAGTACATTTTCTTTAAGCCTGGTATTCCATTAGTCTCGTTTGCCAAACCACTAAGTTCTGAGTACTTAAACACAATACCACTGGTTGTCAAGTAGTGGTGGAGGACAGACACAGATACAAAGACACACACACACATATGATGGGCTTCTTTTCAGTTTCCATCTACCTAACTCATAAGGCTTTGGTCAGTCCAAGGTTATTGTAGAAGACACTTGCCTAAGGTGCCACACAGCTGAATTGAACCTGGAACCATGTGGTTAGGAAGCAAGCTTCCAACCACATAGAGGCACAGCCGTGGTTGTATGGTAAGAAGTTTGCTTCTAAACCACATGGTTCTGAATTCAGTCCCACTGCATGACACCTTAGGCAGGTGTCTTAAACTTTAGCCTTGGGCCAATCAGAGCCTTGTGAGTGGATTTGGTCAAAAGAAACTGAAAGAAACTCATCGTGGTAAGAAGCTTGCTTCCCAATCACATGGTTCTAGGTTCAATCCAACTGCATGGCACTTTGTGCAAGTATCTTCTACTTTAGCCTCAGGCCGACCAAAGCCTTGTAAGTGGATTTGGTCAACGGAAACTGAAAGATGCCGGTTGTTTATATATATGTGTGTGTATATTTGTGCGTGTGTCTGTGTCTGTTCCACTACCATGGCTTGACAGCTGATGTTGGTGTATTTATGTCCCTGTAACTTAGCAGTTCATCAAAAGAATTCGATAGAATAAGTACTAGGCTTACAAATAATAAGTCTTAGGGTCGATTTGTTCGACTAAAGGTTGTGCTCCAGCATGGCCACGGACAAACGACTGAAACAAGTAAAAGGACACATATATATATTCTTTTATGTTTTAGCCCTGAGGCTGTGGCTTTGCTGGAGCACTGCCAGTGTAATATATTCAGTCAGAATTTTGGATAATTCTTTATTAGCGCTTTTGTTTGTTCAATCGATCTCTTTAAGGTAATGCAAGGAAAATTTCTTCTGCCTTTTATATAAATTGAAAAGAGGATGTCATTTAATTTTGTTTCGATTTATATAAAAGGTGGAAGAAATTTTCTGTACATTATCTTGAAGTGTTCAAATGAACGAACAAATGCACTAATAAAAGATTATTCAAAATCCTAACTGCTGCCTTCTTCTTAATATACAATATTTGTACACCACTTCAAACACTTTATATATAGGCGCAGCAGTGGCTGTGTGGTAAGAAGCTTGCTTCCCAACCACATGGTCCTGGGTTCAGTTCCACTGCATGGCACCTTGGGCAAGTATCTTCTACTATAGCCTTGGGCCAACCAAAACCTTGGCAGTGGATTTGGTAGATGGAAACTGAAAGAAGCCTGTTTTATATATATATATATATATATATATATATATATGTGTGTGTGTTTTTGTGTGTCTGTGTTAGTTCCCCACCATCGCTTGACAACCGATGTTGGTGTGTTTACATCCCCAAAACTTAGTGGTTTAAAACAAGAGAACGATAGAATAAGTACCAGGCTTACAAAAAATAAGTCCTGAAGTTGATTTGTTTGACTAAAGGCAGTGCTCCAGCATGGCTGCAGTCTTAACTGAAACAAGTATAAGATGAAAGATATCTGTATGTTTAAGCATGTATATCTAAGTAATGCGTATATTTATATATATGCATATATACATGTGTGTGTGTATATATATATTATATTTATTATATATCAATAAATATTTATATAATATACATATATTATAAACACACATATATATATTTACATGCATAATATATACATATGTATATATATGTGTGTGTGTGTGTATATATATATATATATATATATATATATATATATATATATATATATATATATAATATGCATCCATAACACGCACTCTATAACCTTGGACCAACAAAGGCATATGTGTGAATTCCTTAGATGGAGACTGAAAGAAGTCTATCATATATAAACAGAATGTGACATGTATTTGAGGATATATCTGGTAATTAAATAAAACAACTCTAATCTAGCAAAATCCAAATTTATTTTGATAAATATTGAGATAAACTTTCTTATAAGATCATTTTATGAATCCAGCTTCAGAGCTTTGATTGCTTCAATGTGAACTAGAATTACTGACATACCTGCACTAAATGGTGCCTATTCCTTTTGGACATCACCTGGTCTATGGGAGTCTTCAGTGAAGCTCTGGTACTGTGATGTCAGTTTGTGTCCCCTTCAGCAACACTCCAAACACAGTAGTCCATGTTGAGTTTCGAGGTCACAAGTTTGGTGTTACCTGACTGTACCTGACATCCATTCTTGTGTTACATGGGTTTTGTGAGAAAGTGCTGAGTTTTGTTGAAAGACATCTGGCTTTCTGTGTATTTTATCCATATAGGGTTTAAAGTGAAGGTGCGTGGCTTAGTGGTTAGGGCATTCAGCTCACGATCATAAGGTCGTGAGTTCAATTCCCGGTGACGCATTGTGTCCTTGAGCAAGACACTTTATTTCACGTTGCTCCAGTCCACTCAGCTGGCAAAAGTGAATAGTGCCTGTATTTCAAAGGGCTGGCCTTGTCACACTCTGTGTCACGCTCAATCTCCCTGAGAACTACGTTAGGGGTACACGTGTCTGTGGATTGCTCAGTCATTTCCATGTTAATTTCACGAGCAAGCTGTTCCGTTGATCATATCAGCTGAGACCCTCGTCATCGTAACCGACGGAGTGCTACTTAGGGTTTAACAACTGTCTCCAGTAGCATTAATTCTAAAACCCTGTAGAAAGATGTAAGGTAGCATGATGTGACCTTCATTCCTCATCACACATAAAATCATCACATTTGTTGGAAACCTAGAAATTTTTAGCAAATGCAAGCACATGGGCAAATTTTTTTTGTGAAACTGAAGGACAGCATCCTCTCTGGATTGAGTAGCTATCCCACAGACTGGCCTCCTCTCCATTATATTATCCAACATAAGCTAAATTAGTTACGATTTCTACAGGCAAAGAGAATGAAGATACTTGGTTTTCTTACTTTTCTTTCTTCTCATTCCACTTTTTGCATCAACCTTCTTCGCATTTTACTTCCCATTTCACCTCATAGACCAGCATCCTGGTTTTCAAATAGGTCTAATGGTATGCACTGAGCCTGAAAGATTGCTTGGAGAGACATGGCATGTTATATAAAACTACCAGATTGTTGCATTATTACAGTTAGTAGCTCTTTTTTGAATTGTGTATATTAGATTATACACACTCATACACATACAGAGACTCCAGCAAATAAAATCTGAAGAAGGAATTCTAATTCCGAAATATCATCGGACTACAGTTTACCAGGTTACAACAGGTATACAGTCCATTTTTTGTTCTATATTGCATTGTTATATCTTCCTAAACTTTTTATTCTTTACAAACAATACACAATGCTTCAAGCGAACTACAATACTCTCATATATATATTTATATACATGTATATATATATATACTTTATTATTATTAAAGCTGTAAAAATATCACAATAAACTACTATTCAGAGTTTCATGTTCCCATTCGTTGGACAGTTTAGATCGAGAACCTCAATCTGATTAATACATTTTTTTCTTTATTGTAGTAAATTTTCCAGTATCATTTTAGGTTCATCAATGATAAGTTTATTCAATTGGCCATTGATCAGGTGAGAAAATTGAACCTAAAAATGTAATGCTCAGAAACTCAAACATAAGTGCAATTTATTTTGGTAAACACATTTATGTATATACACAGGAAAAGCATCATCAATGCAAAAGCTTATATGTGATGGATAAAATCCAGGGGCTCCTTCCATAATTAGAATAAGGTTAATTCTAAAATGTGTATACTGATGGGTATACCCAGATATAGAAAAGCAGTAAACAGATATAGAAAGGGAGTAAACAGATCTATCAGTAAGAATATATGTACACATTCATATATAGTCAGATATGCATATAGACAACACACAGTTATATCAACACACACACACACACACACACACACACACACACACACACATATATATATATATATATATATATATATATATATATATATATAT
>NC_069009.1:9150869-9153623 GCF_001194135.2 Octopus bimaculoides
TATATTAAAATTCATATAAGGGAACACAAATGTGCCTGCCTGCTAGACATAAGAGTTAAAACCCTCATTAGACCACCAATACTAACACTAAAATAACAACAGAAAACATCAGTATTTGGGCAAACGGATCGAAAAAAACTCCTTCACATACCTATATAACAGAATACTATATATTTCTTGGTATTAGTATACACGTAGACCAGTTTCTGGTTTGACATAAATCTTACCTTCCTCAGCATGTGTCAACCATTTCAAAAAACTCTTCCCAACCCACTACATTGAAATCTGCTGGCCCTCTGAATTGTTTTGTGCCAAATCAGAGCAGCCTTAGTGTGAAAAGTATTTATACAGAGCAAATATTCAGAAGTGAATATTTATATAGATATTATTATTGTTATTATTATCAAGGGCAATATAAGTAATTGGTAATAACAATCATAATATGAGTGGTTGCAGGCCTAAATTAGCATTATATAGCCATATAATTAGAATTCATATCATAAGGGCACACGAATGTGCCTGCCTGCTAGACATAAGAGTTAAAACCCTCATTAAACCACCAATAATAACACTAAAATAACAACAGAAAACAACAGTATTTGGGCAAACGGATCAAAAAGCATTCTATATAAATATTCACTCCTTAATATTTGCTCCATATATATATATATATATATATATATATATATATATATATATATATACAATGAGGGTTCCAGTTGATCCTTTCAACTGAACAGCCTACTCATGAAATTAACATGCACAGAGAGCCAAAATGAATCTCACTGGACACTCATAGTGAGATGTACTGCCCAGTCACTGTGACGGTGAGGTGTCCAGCAAGTTGGACACGTTTATCAAAGACAATATTATATGAAAAATGGGAGAATATGTAGCACTTAAATGCAAAGAAATAGGGGGGAAAAAAGAGGGACAAGAAAGAAAAGAAAAAAGAGTGTGGTGGGAGTAAAGTAACAGAAGATGAAGGGGTAAGGGGTGATGGGCCACATACCCCAGAACAAACAGGGTGCTCTCTCACACCATGTAGTAATGACTGTAAGGGCATTGCCATGAAGGATGACAATAGCCAGTGACACTCACTGCAGCAGCTACTCCCCATTGTGGAGCTCATATCTCTAATCAGCTGCCATTATCCCTATCTTGCAGAGGGATCCTAGAACATCTGATGCTTCAATGGCAACCAGCACAAACTAATAGTGGCTGTTCAGGCCCCTGTATTTATTAATTTTTCTGTCCTGCAGCAAAATCAAGGCGATTACACAATAAAGGGTTCAGAAGCGTTGTTGGTCTTGCCACAGACAACCTTCCAATATGGTGGCACAATATACTTTTACTTTTACTTGTTTCAGTCATTAGACTGCAACCATGCTGGAGCACAGCCTCTAGTCGAGCAAATCGACCCCAGGACTTATTCTTTGTAAGCCTAGTACTTATTCTATCAGTCTCTTTTGGTGAACCGCTAAGTTATGGGGACATAAACACACCAGCATCGGTTGTCAAGCGATGTTGGGTGGGACAAACACAAACACAAACATATACACTTACATATATATATATACATGTATACGATGGGCTTCTTTCAGTTTCCGTCTACCAAATCCACTCACAAGGCTTTGGTCGGCCCAAGGCTATAGTAGAAGACACTTGCCCAAGGTGACATGCAGTGGGAATGAACCCGGAACCATGTGGTTGGTAAGCAAGCTACTTATCACACAGCCACTCCTGCACCTATCTTTTTCTTTTACTTGTTTCAGTCATTAAACTGCAGCCATTCTGGTGCACCACCTTGAAGAATTTTTACTTGAATGAATTGACCCTGGTACTTTTTTTTAAAGCCTAGTACTTATTTGTTGGTCTCGTTTACTAGACTACTAAGTTATAGGGATATAAACACACCAACACCTGTTGTCAAGTAGTGGTGGGAGATAAACAAAGACACACACACACTCATGTGTGGGAAATTGGCCACTGGCACAAGAGCACAAGGATGACCTCATCTTTGTTTCAAGGACATCTCGAAGAGAGATATAAAGTTAATAGAGCTAGACATCTTGAGATGGGAGGAGATTGCAAATGATTGCCCATGCTGGAGACAAGTTCTGTGCAAAGGGAAGGAGCAAGGGGAAGAGAAACTGGAACTAGCCACTGAAGAAAAGCACACTCAAAGAAAGGAAAAATCAGGAGAGAACTTCTTCAAAAGCAGTTGCCGCATGTGAGATTGCCATGTGGGCAGCTGACACAAAATTCTCCAAGTGCATATATATAATCAAAATAAGCAACACGGATTTTAAAGATGATTGCAGTATGCACGTTTCATGCTACTCCATTTATTTGAGTAATGCGAGCATTCCATTAAATGCAATATGTAGAGAATTACAGTAGAATAGACATATTATAATTGTGGCAACATTTAAAATCCAAGTGCTAGCCTTGGCTATGTCAAGATGGATTTTTATGTATTCTTCTTCCCACTTGGATTTTAAATGTTGCCACAATTATAATATGTCTATTCTACTGTAATTCTCTACATTTCTGTGCAGCTGAAGATTGCTCTACATATTGCATTTAATGTAATGCTCACATTACTTAAATAAATGGAGTAGCATGAAACGTGCGTACTGCAATCATCTTTAAAATCCATGTTGCTTATTTTGATTTTTTGATCACCTTGCTTTTAGAATGGTTTTTGGATAATACTATACTATATTCTGGTGCCTAAACATAAGTACCATA
>NC_069009.1:9153633-9155873 GCF_001194135.2 Octopus bimaculoides
ATATTATCTCAGTTATTAAAACCTTTGATAATGTAAATATGTTAATAGTTACCAGAGGTAGCAAAATTACACTAAAAAACAAGATATCACAGCCATTTTACGGGTAGAGATACCAAGTTAAAGTGATACATTTTGAGAAGATATGGATAATAATAATAAATGGAACAAAACGCATGTCAATAAAAGTTCCTTTAATTCCTACACATGTTTCAAAATAAATGAGAGCTTTTTCACAAAGAAGTAAGTGCTGCTGAGATTCCTCATATATTTCTCTTCAGGGAGTTCATAATAAAACATATAATAGCAAGACAAAAACGAAATGATGAGGTAACTTACGAGCAGAGATGTTACATGGTCAGTGACCATTAGAAGGTTTGTTTAATCATTATTCGTCGTTTAGAGATAGAAATGAATATATATATATATATATGTGGGAGAATATGTGGCTTTGATAATCTGCATTGAAAATAGCCTAAGTGATTATGAAATTCAGGGGTCAGGGGTGTTGTTGGTCTTGCCACAGACAATCTTCTAATGTGGACATCACAATGAAATATATTTAGTCCATCCATGAGGTAAGGTGACTCCTAAAAAGACGAAAATCCAGCCATAAATAGCATGCCGAAAAAACATGCCATGTTGTTGTACAGATGAAGATAGATCAGCAGGTTTCTGTTTCTTGTAAGAGTATCAAATGGCATCAACTACGACAGATGACAGATGTATTCAATAAGTGTTGATGATGATGATGATGAGGAAGATTGTAAATGTTTTTTTTTAAATGTAACATTCTAAAGTTAATAGTCTGGAAAATTAATATTTTATCAGTGAGTCCTTGATTTAGATATGCAAGCATTTAAGTTAGAGAAGGTGTAAGTAGTTCAGATCTGTATCTGAGTGAGTGGGTGGTTGGCGAGAGTGGAAGGTCTGTCATTGAAGAGACATAGCGACATGTTGGGTAGATCTGATTACATTAGTGGGTGGCTGTATGTGGTGGGGAGAGAGAGAGTTGGAACAGGTGTGTGTGAGTATATATGTGTCTGTGTACGTATATGTATGTGTGTGTGTGCATATGTGTATATATATGTGTGTGTGTGTGTGTGTATATATGTATATACACAGACACACGCATATACATATAGATGCCTGCATATATGTGTCTGTGTATGTATATATATGTGTGTGTGTGTATATATATATATATAATAATAATAGGGACAAAATCAATATATAATATATATATATATATATATACACACACACACACACACACACACACACATATATACATATACACATATACATACACAGACACATATAATATATATATATATATATATATTATATGTGTCTGTGTATGTATATGTGTGTGTGTATATGTATATATGTGTGTGTGTATATATATATATATATATGTGTGTGTGTGTGTATGTGGTCTCTTTTATATACACATGTACTATAATCCTTTTAGGATCTCAAAAAATTTTTTTGAATCTTATGATTCTTTTAATGTGCTAGTTTCCTGGTATTAAATTGATATTAATTAATATCAAATTTTTACCCTATTATGTTATATATATATGTGTGTGTCTGTATATGTTTATAAGTGTGTGTATATGTATATAAATGTGTGGAATCTTGCAGCTTCTTTAGGGTCTGTCCATTATGGCTAGTTACGAAACTAGCCAAATGGATACACCTTGAAGAAACTGCACCAAAAATTGTGCCATGTTGCATCTGCAAGTGCCTGTAATCTGTGCTTGCAAAAACGCATGTAGGTCATAAAGACCATAAAAATATGCTGTATAAAATTGTAAAAGAAGAGGAAATAAATTTTGAGGAGGAACAAGTCTCCATCCTCCAGATTGTTATAGTTATTGTTTATATATATATTATTTATTTAAAGGGCATAATACATGTATTTAAGTGCTACTAATAGTTTCATATGTTGAGAAATACTCAAACATATTCTTCAGGCACAAACCACATATCATAGTGAACTAAAAAAAATTGAATAATAGAAAAAATGCAATAAAACTGAGAAGGCAGCATATAGAAAATGCTGAAAGGCGTAGGAGTGGCTGTGTGGTAAGTAGCTTGCTTACCAACCACATGGTTCCGGGTTCAGTCCCACTGTGTGGCACCTTGGGCAAATGTCTTCTACTATAAGCCTCGGGCCGCCCAAAGCCTTGTGAGTGGATTTGGTAGACGGAAACTGAAAGAAGCCCGTCGTATATATA
>NC_069009.1:9156401-9165520 GCF_001194135.2 Octopus bimaculoides
AATCCCTCTAACATTAATCAAAATATTAATAATAGATCTAGTGGCATTAAAGATAAAGTAATACATAACCCCTCTAGTTTTAATCAGAATAAGAAGGAAAGGGAACCTAAAAATAGGCCAAGGAAAATGATTTGGTTTGCCCCTGTCTTTTTCCCTAAAAACTAACATTCCCATCTCTCCTAGACAAACACTTTCCTGCAACTTACAGATATAGGGAAATATTTAATAGGTGTTCTGTGAAATTATCCTATAGCTGCTGCCCCAGTATGAAGAGTATTGTTACACGTGGTCAACACCAATAGCCTAAATCCAGCTGCAACTGTCGCCACCCAGGATACTGTCCACTTGACCAATGATGTATGATTAAACCTACCTTATATGAGGTAGAAGTTACTGCAACCCTAAATAATAATACAATTGATAAGAAGACTTATACTGGATTAGGTGAAGGTGAATTTAAAAATTGTTATGCCAATCACATAGCCTCCTTCCAACATAGGAATAAAAGTAAAGCTACGAAGTTGCCCATCATACATAGGAACTTTGAAAGATAACGAAACACCATATGTGATTAAATGGAAACTAATTGATAAATCCATACATTACATGAATGGATCAAATAAATGTAGGCTTTGTTTAGCTGAAAGAGCACAGATCCTGTTCAGATCTGAGATCCCTAACTCTCTATTGACCCCTAGGTCAGAAATTTTCAGTGATTGCATGCATATGTATAAATATGTTTTGAAGAATTAGAAAACTCTACCTATTCCTGACTAACTTGATATCTTTCCAGCCTTATCATTTAAGGTCCAAGGAGGATAGCTCTGTTACCGTTTTACTTTTTATTTTTTACATTTTAGTTTTTGCGTTTTCATTTTCCGTTTTTCATTTTTTGCTTTCCATTTTTTTTACTTTCTGTGTTTTCTCTATGCTGCCTTCTCAGTTTTTTCAGGTTTCTTCTATTATTCAATTTTTATAATTTGTTATGATATGTGGTTTGCACCACAAGAATATGTTTGAACATTTCTCAACTTATGACACTGCTACTAGTGTTTAAATACATGTCGTCTCCTTCATTGGGCACGAAACTCGGCTTGCGAAGACCTGTTGGGGCAAGCTAAAGCGAAATCATGATGGCACCTGTGCCCAGCATCGCCTTGCTGGCACTTGTGCCGGTGGCACGTGTAAAGGCATTTGAGCGAGATCGTTGCCAGTGCCGCTGGACTGGCTCCTGTGCAGGTGGCACGCAAAATACACCATTTCGAGCGTGGCCGTTGCCAGTACCGCCTGACTGGCCTTCGTGCCGGTGGCATGTAAAGCACCCACTACACTCTCGGAGTGGTTGGCATTAGGAAGGGCATGCAGCTGTAGAAACTCTGCCAAATCAGATTGGAGCCTGGTGTAGCCATCTGGTTCACCAGTCCTCAGTCAAATCGTCCAACCCATGCTAGCATGGAAAGCGGACGTTAAACGATGATGATGATGATTGTGCTCTTTAAATAAATCATATTTCTCTCTCACCAGATGGAGTACTTTTTTGTTCAATTTTCTATGACAAAACAGTACATTATGTATATATATATATATATACATACACACACACACACACATGCACACACACACACATACCACAGCACAAGGGACTATGGATAGTAAAATCCAGGTGAATACTCCTTTGAGCAATCTGTAGTAACACATCTTGGCTGACTAGATCGACGAGTGATAATCAGTGTGAATCATGTAGTCCATACAGTTACATTTGTGCTCCAGTTTGATATGTAAATCACTCAGCTTGCTTCTGAAGATTTCAGATTATTGTATAAAACACAAAGAAGAATGGGGAATTATAAGTTTTTAATTCATTAATTGTAATCCATTATTTGCTTACATGCATTTCAGAGCTAGTATTATGTAATACAATGGGATGTTAATTTTACACATTTATCCATTCTTATTTAATTGACTATAGTATTACATAGACCGAGGAAGAGGAGGAGGAGGAGGAGGACAAAACAGGTGGTGTATGGTGAGATGGAGCAAAGAAAACATTCCCAATGCAGGCCTAAAAATCATTTCATCTGTAATCTTAAAGGCATTCTTAAAAAAGATGGAATTGTGGAGGAATCTGGTTGCTGCTGGTGTTAAAGAATTTGAGAATAGAATTGCATAGTATGAGTTAAAATTTGCTTGTATATGTATGTTAGTGCCAGAGGCAGTGTTGATACTGAAAAGTAATATATACCCCAACTTAAACATGGAACACAACATCCACATTTAAAAAGGGATAAATATTGCCTCTTGTTGCTGATAAATATATGGATGATGTAAACCCTGTCTCTGAGGAAGGCACAAAAGAACCTCTGTTGTGTGACCAGTGTGGTTGTATCTGCTTCTCAAAAGCTGGCCTACTCAGCCACAAACATGATCATGGAGGCACCCCTGTTGACCAATGTGATATCCAGCAATACCTCTCATGCACCTTATGTAGTAGAGTGTGTGGATTGACCATTGCACTCACTCAGCATTCTAGACCACAATATCTAGATCGGTGGGTCTCAACCAAGGTCCATATAAGATTGGGTGGGGCACATGCTGCAAAATAATAAATTAGAGATTCAAAATAGTATTTTAAGGTCCTCTGAAAAAATTTTACTTTAGATGTATGCATTGGTATGTATTGCAAGAAACAGCTAGGTTTCTTTCTCTAACGTTTTACATAGTTCAAGCTATACAAGTTAATGTGTCAATAACAAATAGGTACTTTGAAAGAAGTTTCTATAAAACTAGTTTTTAAACATTGAATGGCTATGGAGTTGGGGGGGGGGGGACTCCAGAATAAAACAGTAATCAAAGTGGATCCATAGATGAAAAATGGTTGAGAACCCCTGATGTAAATATTCTGACTTGTAATTATTGTAGAATGACTTGTAAGCCTCTTGCAGGCTTTGGGAACCATATGAGATGTCATCAACAATGAGAAGACCAAATTTAATTCTTTTCTTAGAGTTAAATGGGTTCAGGAATTAGTCTTATTTGGTCATGAATCGGGTGTCTCTTTGTCTTGTCTTTGTGCGACTGTTGTAAGCAAGTGTCACCATCATGCAGGTAGTGTCCCTTGCTCCCAGTCTCCCATGAAAACATGTCCGATTGTAGGGTAATATTACCTTGTTTGGAAACAGGTGGGGGTTGGAAACAGGAAAGGCATCCAAACATAGAACTACCTTCTCAAATTTTGTTTGGCGCATGAAAAAGTGGACATTAAAATGATTATGATGATGATGATATGTGTGTAGGCACAGGCATGGCTGTGTGGTAAGAAGCTTGTTCCCAACCACATGGTCCTGGGTTCAGCCCCACTATAGGGCTGACCAAAGCCTTGTGGTTGGATTTGGTGGACAGAAACTGAAAGAAGGTCGTCAGATATATATATTCTTTTATTCTTTTACTTGTTTCAGTCATTTGACTGTGGCCATGCTGGAGCACCACATTGAAGGGTTTTAGTCAACCAAATCAACCTCAGGACTTATTCTTTAAGCCTAGTATTTATTGTCAGATCTTTTGCCAAGCCACTAAGTTACGGGGACATAAACACACCAACACCAGTTGTCAAGTGGTGATGGGTAGACAAACACAGACACAAAGACACACTCACGTGCACACACATGATGGGCTTCTCTCAGTTTTTGTCTGCCAAATCCTCTCATAAAGCTTTGGTTGGCCTGAGACTATAGCAGAAGACACTTGCCTATGGTGCCATACAGTGGGATTGAACCCAGAACCATGTGGTTGGGAAACAAACTTCTTACCACACCTGTATCTTATAGTTCCTTCCTTTTCCCCTGTTCATATGAAATTTCTTCCCCCAATAGAGACTACTCCATTACTCTCTCTGCCACCACCCTCTCATAACTATAAATCTGCTCCTCTCACCTTCTCTCTTCACCCCAGCAGAAGTGTGTAAAGCTGCATCTCCTGGTGAAGAGGATTGGCCTGTGAGAGTCTTGTGCCAGTGCCACATAAAAAGCACTTGTACCTGTGCCACGTAAAAACACTCATGCTGGTGGCATGTTAAAAGCACCCAGCACACACTGAAAAGTGGTTGGCGTTAGGAAGGGCATCCAGCTGTAGAAACAATACTAGATCAGACTAGAACCTAAAACAGCTTCCCAGCTTCCCAGCTCAGGGCAAACTGTCCAACCCATGCCAGCATGGAAAATAGATGTTGAAGGATGATGATGATGATGATGATGAAACTGGAGATAAACCTGTTGTGTGTGTGTGTGTGTGTGTACAGGGTGTGATGGGTTAATTGTTGCCATTTTATATTTTTAATTTCGTACATGTGCATTGTTTGTTTTTGATTTTGTTGACTACACGATATAGTAGGGTCAGTTGGGCACTGTGAGAAAAACAACACCATGACACAATTCATTTTGCCAGAAATTTGGAAACGACATGCTGTACTGCTTGGCATTTGCACTGGAAGCTCCAATATGATCATTTCAGAGTGTTTGGGTGTCAATCTGAGGACATGTACCGAAAGTGATAAAAATCAAACATCCAGTCAACATCATGATGTTTGGAGTGATCACTAGTAATAGCGATGTTATGCCTCCATTCATCCTTCCACACGACCTCAGGGTCAACATAGAGGCCTACATCAAGTGCCTGGAAGAGGTAGTGCTACCCTGGCTGCTGGAAAACCTTATGTCTGGCAACAGGACTCCTCACCATGCCACACAAGCATGAAAACCCAGTCATGGCTGTCAGACAATTTCTGCGACCACACCATCCCTTACATATAGCTACCTAACTCCCCAGACTGCAACCCCTATGATTATTAGATGTGGGGCACAGTTGAGTGAAAAACCAACAAAACTCCTTGTAACACCAGAGATGAACTGAAGACAAAGATTATGGCAGCTTTCATCAACTTAAACAAGGAGACCATCCAGAAGAGTTGCAGAAGATTCCGAAGTCATCTGGAGGCTTTGGTTGAAGTCAATGGCGATTTTATTGAATGAATTTACTCTTTAGTATTTCAAGATATTCTTATGTAACTTCGGTAAATATGTCTGTTAAAATGAGATGTCAGTGCTACTTTCACTTTTGTGTAATTTAGATGACAGTTTATTCACCATACCCTGCATATATATATATATATATATATATATATATATGAGCGAGGTCGTTGTCAGTGCCACTGGACTGGCTCCTGTGCAGGTGGTACGTAAAATACACCATTTTGAGCATGGCCGTTGCCAGTTCTGCCTGACTGTCCTTCATGCCGGTGGTACATATAAGCACCCACTACACTCTCGGAGTGGTTGGCGTTAGGAAGGGCATCCAGCTGTAGAAACTCTGCCAAATCAGATTGGAGCCTGGTGTAGCCATCTGGTTCACCAGTCCTCAGTCAAATTGTCCAACCCATGCTAGCATGGAAAGCAGACGTTAAACGATGATGATGATGATGATATATATATATATGCAGTATGGCTGTGTAGTAAAAGCCTGCTTCTCAACCACATGGTTCCAGATTCTGTCCCACTTCATGGCACTTTAGGCAATTGTCTTCTACTATAGCCACAGGCTGACCAAAGCTTTGTGAGTGGATTTGGTAGACGCAAACTGAAAGATGCCTATCATGTGTGTGTGTGTGTGTGTGTTTTGTGTCTGTGTTTGTCCCCTACCACCACTTGACAACAGTGTTGGTGTATTTACATCCCTGTAACATAGCAGTTTGGCAAAAGAGACCGATAGAATAAGTAGCAGGCTTACAAAAAATATATAAATAAATACCAGGATTGATTCATTTGACAAAGAAATTCTTTGTGGTGACACTCAAGCATGGCCGCAGTCAAGTGACTGAAATGACTAAAAGAATAAACAAATATATATATAAAAGAAGGGGAGTGAGGAAGGGTGAGGCTTTGGTCAATCTGGGACTAAATCAGAGACTTGCCCAAAGGGCTGCAAACTGGAACTGAAATACATGTGTTCATCCTCATTATCTGCTTTCTATATTGGCATTGGATCTACAGGTTTTATCTCTCTCTCTCTCTCTTTATGTCTGTATATCTCTCTCTTTGTCTCTCGTTCTTTCTCTCTCTTTCTATCTTTATTTCTCTCTCTCTGTCTCTATCTATCTTTATCTCTCTCATTCTCTCTCTCTCTCTCTCTCTCTCTCTCTCTCTCTCTCTCTTTATGTCTGTATATATCTCTCCTTGTCTCTCGTTCTTTCTCTCTCTTTCTGTCTCTCTTTTTCTATCTTTATTTCTCTCATTCTCTCTCTCTCTATTTATGTCTGTATATCTCTCTCCTTGTCTCTCGTTCTTTCTCTCTCTTTCTATCTTTATTTCTCTCTCTGTCTCTCTCTATCTATCTATTTCTATCTCTCTCATTCTCTCCCTCTCTCTCTATTTATGTCTGTATATCTCTCTCCTTGTCTCTCTCTTTCTATCTTTATTTCTCTCTCTCTCTGTCTCTCTTTATCTATCTATCTCTATCTCTCTCATTCTCTCTCTCATTCTCTTTCTCTATTTATGTATCTATCTATCTCTCTCATTCTCAATATATACACACCTTCATTTATATATACAGATATGCATACACATATGTGTGTGTGTGTGTTTGTATCTGGATATAAATACTCTTATAGAAAGCTAATCTGACACTAATGGACTGATAAACAGAGCAACATACACACACACACACACACACACACACACACACACACACACACACACACACACATGGACAGACGCACAGACAGACGCACTGCTAGACAGCCAGATAAGTTGATAGGCAGTTAGGTATATAATAAGAATGGTAAAAATCATGTTATTGAGCAGGTAAAAAGTTGGTTTGACTTTGAAGAAGTGAATACCTTTCTGTCACGTGTATATCACAGCTGTAACCCGTTGGCAATGGTGGCGGTGGCGGTGGTGGTGGTGGTGGTGGTAGCTGATATCAACACCACTATCATCATCATCATCATCATCATCATCATCATCATCATCATGGTAATGGTGACTGTTACAGTGATGATGGGGTGGCAGTGCTCGTAGTTACTAGCATTTATCAGCATCACAGTCATCATCATCATCATCATCACTATATGCATATCTCAGCTCTAATACATTGATGGTGATGGTGGGAGGAAGTAGTATAGTAGTAGTGTTAGTAGCATAGTGGTGGTGGTATCAACAATGTTATCATCATCATCATCGTGTATATCACAGCTATAACACAGTGGTGGTGGTAGTGGTGGTATTTAGTAGCTGTAGGTAGAATTAGTGATAGCTTGTATCAACATCACTACCACCGTCACCACGACTACTACCACCACAACAACCACCACTCTACCACTACCATCACCACTAGCACTGTCACTACCACCACCACTATCATCAACACTACCGCCAGCACTACCACAACTACTACCACCTCTGCCACCACTGCAACCACAACCTCTGCCATCACCAACACCACCAGCACTAGCATTGTCACCACCATTACTACCACCACCACCACCACCACTACAACCATCACATCAACCATCACTAACAGCACCAGCACTATCACCACCACCACCACATTGGTGATAGTGAAGTATCTGCTCATTGAATTAGTATGCAAGTGGCTGAGTATTCCACAGGCAATGTTCCCTTAACATAACTAGCAGGTGGAGTAAATTAGCATGACACAAGGTGTGACAAGGCTCTCTGACTTTCAAATTACAGGTACAGTCCACCTGACAAGCTTCTACACAATTTCCATTGACCCAATTTCACTGACATGTAGGGCCAGATTGAGGCCCTAAGCACTTACAAGATTTTGGTGCCCCCATATAAATGTAATTCAAAATATAAACAATCATAAATCATTAAATAAATTTCTATTTTGCATAATGAAACGAAACATGTGCAGGTGTGGCTGTGTAGCAAGTAACTTGCTTTCCAGTCACATGGTTCTAGGTTCAGTCCCATTGTGCACCATTGTGGGCAAATGTCTTCTACTATAGCCTCAAGCTGACCAAAGCCTTTTGAGATGGAAACTAAAGGAAGCCCGTCATGTGTATGTGTGTGTGTGTGTGTGTGTGTGTATATATATATATATATATATATATATATATATATATATATATATATATATATATATATATATATGTAAGAGACCAAAATTAAACGATGACGATGATGATGATATATGTATGTATGTATGGTTTTTAGATCCAATAGAAATAAAATCAACAACAAAGTACTTCACCCAGTGAGAGATGAATATGAATTTAATATACAACCAAAAGAGCTATTAATAGTTTCATGCTTTTATGATACTTGAACAGGCATTTCTTTTCTTTTCTTTTTTTTGGCTTTAGTTATTTGACTGCAAAATCTTCTATGGTTCCCCAAAGGCCATATGGAGTCTGGTCGAGAACCACTGCTTTATAACCACAACCACCCTATTGTTCTCACACTGAGAAGTTGTAGATTCTCCATAAAAAGAAAAAGGAGAACTGGTGCAGCAAGTTGTGTAGTTAAGAAGTTTGCTTTGTAATCACATGGTTTTGGGTTCTATCCCACTGCATGGAACCTTGGGCAACTGGTTTCTTCTATAGCCTTGGGCTGACCAAAAGCCTTGTGAGTGGATTTGGCAGACAGTAACTGAAAGAAGCCCATCATATATATTCTTTTATTTTTTACTTGTTCCAGTCATTTGACTGTGGCCATACTGGAACACCACCTTAAAGGGTTTTAGTCGAATATATTGACCCCCCCAGGACTTATTCTTTGTAAGCCTAGAACTTATTCTGTTGGTCTCTTTTGTCAAACTACTAAGTTACAGGGACAAGCGATGGCAGGGGGACAAACACAGACACACACACATACATACATAAATACATACATACATACATAAATACATACATATACATATATATATACACGACAGGCTTCTTTCAGTTTCTATTTACTAAATCCACTTACATGGCTTTGGTCTGCCTGAGGCTATAGAAGACATTTGCCCAAGGTGCAACACTATAGGACTGAACCCGTAACCATGGGGTTGAGAAGCAAAGCTTCTTACCACACAACCACACCTGCACCTATATGTATGTA
>NC_069009.1:9165530-9166945 GCF_001194135.2 Octopus bimaculoides
TATAAAGAGAGAGAGAGAGAGAGAGAGAGCGAGAGCACAGCTATAACATATTGGTCTTGTTTGCTTCTGTAGTTGCAGTAGTAGATGTTGTAGTAGAGGTGGTACAAGTAGTATAAGTGGTTGTGATGGTGGTGGTGATGATGGTAGTGGTGGTGGTGGTGGTGGTGGTAGTAGTAGTGGTGGTAGTAGTAGTAGTAGTAGTAGTAGTGTGGTGGTTGTAGTAGTAGCTTATATCATTAACACTACTCCCAGTATCACTGTCTTCATCATATTTTGAATCGTAGCTGTAGCAGTGGTGGTGGTGGTGGTGGTGGTGGTGGTCAGAATTAGTAGCAGTAGTGCTTTCTATCATCACCCCCACCCCCACCATCATAACTATCATCATCACCATGTGTATGTATCACATCTGTGAAACATGGTCATGGTACAAACATCAGCTCGCTATCATCATAATCAGCAATAATTCTTACATCTGTAACAGTTTAGGCATTGATTACCAACTACATATCTCTGGGTTCAGTCCTACTGTGTGGCACCTTGATCAAGTATCTTCTATTAGTGTCTTCCAAAGCTTTCTGAGTGGATTTGGCTGATGGAAACTGAAAGATGACCATCATATGTATATATATATATATATATATATATATATATATATATATATATAGAGTTATTAATATTTCTAAGTCTCTCTAAAGGAGACTACGACAGCGGTACTGGGAATTAATAGTTATCGCCAAGCCAACATGGCAGTCCCAAAATTATTATATTATTATAAAGCCTGGTAATTAGTCATATATTAATTAATATCGATTAATTATCAGGAGGCCAGCACATGTAAAGAATCAAAGAGATTTAGAAATATTATCTGCAATCTCAGGGGAGTAAGGTACATTTTTAACAAATAACGTCGACCACTAACGTGGACAATTAATGCGCTAGAAATAGATCACATCTTGTGTCTATTAAGACCTAAAATGTTCTCAACATGAAATATAGCAGCATACCAAAAACGTGAGCGGGCAAGACATTTAAAATCACGGAGACGCAATGGCCCAGTGGTTAGGGCAGCGGACTCGTGGTCATAGGACCGCGGTTTCGATTCCCAGACTGGGTGTTGTGAGTGTTCATTGAGCGAAAACGCCTAAAGTTCCACGAGGCTCCGGCAGGGTATGGTGGCGAACCCTGCTGTACTCTTTCACCACAACTTTCTCTCACTCTTTCTTCCTGTTTCTGTTGTACCTGTATTTCAAAGGGCCTGCCTTGTCACACTGTGTGACGCTGAATATCCCTGAGAACTACGTTAAGGGTACACGTGTCTGTGGAGTGCTCAGCCACTTGCATGTTAATTTCACGAGCAGGCTGTTCCGTTGATCAGACCAACTGGAACCCTCGACATTGTAAGCGATGGAATGCCA
>NC_069009.1:9167067-9169608 GCF_001194135.2 Octopus bimaculoides
CCTGCATAGCAAGTGACCTGATCAGAGATCATGTGCTGAAACAAAAACAATTGTAGTGATCAGGTCGCGGTCTCAATGTGACAAAAATATTTTGGCAAATTAAATTCAAATGTTGAAGTGAATGTAGACCTGCTAGAAATAACAGCCGAATCTCCTTCAGATTACACCTCAGTGTCTTTAGTTAGTTAGTTCTCTCCATGCCACGAGGCACATAGGGCCACAGCACAATATCCAAACAGCTTTGTTTTCTGCCACTGTTCTGGTCTCATTCCAGTTTCTCTTTTCCTTTTCAATGGCCATTCACCATGTGGTTTTAGTGCACTCTGCTGCTCTTTTCCACTCAGGCCGCCATTTTAGCACCACCATACAATCACCTTTTTTCATCTTGTCTGAGGACGTGTCTGATCTTACCTCATCTGTATCTTACCTCATCACTGATCTTGTTGATGCCCATTGTCATTTTGAACTCTTTGCAAACATGTAGTAGAGCATGTGAACTGGAAGCTGTCCATTGTTTTCCTTTCAGTTTTTGTCACTTTCCAGTTTCCACATCCATAGATTAATACTGGTCAGACCAATGTCTTGAACAGCTTCAGCTTCATTTTGCAGCCTCTAGCTTTGCTTCTCCATGCTTTTGAAAGGTTGTAGAATGCTCTTTGGGCTTAGAATATTCTGTATAAAGAGAGACAAGACAAATACTGCACTCTAACGACTTGACCAGTTCATCACCTTATCTCATTCATAAGCAAGTTGTGGCTCTTTCGCCTATCTTTTGACCCACCCACCACAACAGGATTGAGATCCTAAAACCAAGGTGCCATGTAAAAAGCATTGGTGTGGGTGCTGGTGTCACATAAAAAACACTGAGGATAGTGCCACATAAAAAGCTCTAGTGATGGTGCCACATAAAAAGCTCTAGTGATAGTGCCACATAAAAAGCACTGGTACCATGGAAAAATCCCTGGTGACTGTGCTACTCTGTAAAGTGGTTGGCATTAGAAAGGGCATCCAGTCATAGACACCAAAGCCAAAGGAGACTGGAACCTGATGCAACTCCTGGCCTTACCAATTCCTGTCAAGCTGTCCAGCCCATGCCAGCATAGAAAATGGACTACAGGTGGTTATTTCATTCATTGTCACCACTAAAGACAGTCAAAGGTCAGGTGGTAGTCTTTGGCTGATTTTAGTGAAGACCCATTTGTTGGAAGCATTTAGGCCAGGTCTCTGGTCAGTCTGCAGAGAACCTCCTTCCCTTCACTTCTTCGGTCTCAGAAGCCTGCAATGGGTTATGGGAGATGCGTTTTCTCTTCTGACTAAGCAGGGTAAAAACCATCATCGTAGGCACAGGTGTGGCTGTGTTGCTAAGAAACTTACTTCCCAACCACATGGCTTCAGGTTCTGTCCTAATTGGGCAAGTGTCTTCTACTATAGCCTTAGGCCAACCAAGATCTTGTGAGTGGATCTGGTAGACAGAAACTGAAAGAAACCCATTGCATATATATATATACATATCTGTGTGTGTTTGACAACCACTTGACAACCATTGTTGGTTTGTTTACATCCCCATAACTTAGCAGTTCAGCAAAAGAAGCTAATATGAATAAGTACCAGGCTTAAACAAAATAAGTTCTGGGGTCAACTCATCTGACTAAAGACTCTTCAAGGCAGTGCACCAGCATGGCCACAGTCTGTTGAATGAAACAAGTAAAATATAAAAGATCACCATCACCCACCATCATCATCATCATTGCAACTACCATCACTTTCATCTCTCTACACCACCACCACCATCACCTCGACTCCCCCCCCCAACCCCAGTGTTCAGTTTCATCTATGTTCTTCTCCACCAATTGCATGAATAATCTCAGTTGAAGTTTTTCATTTTACTATGTTACAGACGTGAAACTCTACCGTATATATATATTTAGGATGTAGAACACTTCCCTGAGGTAGTTACTCTTCTGTCCTATTGTGAGTGAGTGAGTGAGTATGTGAATGAGTGAGTGAGTGAATGAGTGAGTGAGTGAGTGTGTGAGTGAGTGTATGCATACGTGAGTGAATGAGTGAGTGAGTATGTGAGTGAGTGAGTATGTGAGTGAGTGAGTGTGTGAGTGAGTGAGTGTGTGAGTGAGTGAATGAGTGAGTGAGTGGGTATGTGAGTGAGTGAGTGTATGCATACATGAGTATGTGAGTGAGTGTGAGTGAGTGAGTGAGTGAGTGTGTGTGAGTGAGTAAGTGAGTGAGTGAGTGCATACATGTGTGAGTGAATGAGTTAGTGAGTGAGTATGTGAGTGAGTGTGTGAGTGAGTGTGTGTGTGAGTGAGTGAGTGAGGGAAGGAGGGAGTGAATGAGTGAGGGAGGAAGGGAGTGACTGAATGAATGAGTGAGTGAGTGAGTGATAGCGTCAAAATATATAGTGTGTGTGTATATGTGTATGTTTCAATATCTGTGGGTATTTCAATATATTTATAGAGAGAGAGAGAGAGAGAGAGAGAGAGAGAGAGAGAGAGAGTGGGGTGCAGGTGTGGCTGTGTGGTAAGA
>NC_069009.1:9169618-9170796 GCF_001194135.2 Octopus bimaculoides
GAGAGAGAGTGGGGTGCAGGTGTGGCTGTGTGGTAAGAAGCTTGCTTCCCAACCACATGGTTCTGGGTTCAGTCCCACTGCATTGGGCCAATGACTTCTACTATAGCCTCAAACTGAAATAACAGCCAAATCTCCTTCAGATTACACCTCAGTGTCTTTAGTTAGTTAGTTCTCTCCATGCCACGAGGCACATAGGGCCACAGCACAATATCCAAACAGCTTTGTTTTCTGCCACTGTTCTGGTCTCATTCCAGTTTCTCTTTTCCTTTTCAATGGCCATTCTCCATGTGGTTTTAGTGTACTCTGCTGCTCTTTTCCACTCAGGCCGCCATTTTAGCACCACCATACAATCACCTTGTTAGTGGACTTAGTATATATATATATATATATATATATATATATATATAAAACAAAGTAAAGTTGTAAGATACAGCTCGAGTGGAAATATATATGAAAGAAGGTTTGAAAATGCAATTTTAAAGATGTTTATTCACTTGACCGGTTTCACTTTTTTAGAAAAAGATTGTCAAAAGTAAAATGCAAAGTTTTGTATAAGCTTTGTTGTGTTAAGTACTGGTTGTCACAAAAGTATTAAAATACAAATATACATTCTTTAATAAGAAGAAGAAAATGTTAAAAACAGTTTAAGTATTAAAATACATATATACATTTTTTAATAATAAGAAGAAAATGTTTAAAACAGTTTAAAAGAGAGTATTCCACAAAAAGTGTTTGGTAGTATATATATACTCAGAAACATTTTCTTATTATTAGTAAAGAATGTATATTTGTATTTTATTCCTATTGTGACAACCAGTACTTAACACAACAAAGCTTTGCATTTTACTTTTGACAATTTTTTTTCTAAAAAAGTGAAACCAGTCAAGTGAATAAACATCTTTAAAATTGCATTTTCAAACCTTCTTTCATATATATCTGTGTGTGTGTGTATATATATATATATGTAGGGTTTTCGAGCGAGATCGTTGCCAGTGCCCCTGGACTGGCTCTTGTGCGGGTGGCACATAAAAGACACCATTTCGAGCGTGGCCGTTTTCGTGCGGGTGACACGTAAAAGCACCCACTACACTCTCTGAGTGGTTGGTGTTAGGAAGGGCATCCAGCTGTAGAAACTCTGCCAAATTAGATTGGAGCCTGGTGTAGCCATCCGGTTGCAC
>NC_069009.1:9175089-9180360 GCF_001194135.2 Octopus bimaculoides
TTAATATATATATATATATATATATATATGAGAGAGAGAAAGAAGAGGCTTTACAGTGAATGGTGATATCTTAATTACAATTTTATGTGTGTGTAAAGAGCCTGTTGTCAAAAGCTTCATTCTTTTAATTGTCAGTGGTTTGATTCTTTTAATTGCCGTGGTATATGTAAGTTTGCACATGTGTATGTATTTCTGTATGCGTATATGTGTGTAGATATAGATGTATGTTTACA
This sequence comes from Octopus bimaculoides, assembly GCF_001194135.2. Classification (NCBI taxonomy): domain Eukaryota; kingdom Metazoa; phylum Mollusca; class Cephalopoda; order Octopoda; family Octopodidae; genus Octopus; species Octopus bimaculoides. The sequence continues at coordinate 9,175,323 of NC_069009.1, forward strand.
TGTACATATATATTTACATATATATGTTTGTATATATGTGTGTATGTATGTTAAAGGCAGTGCCCCAGCATGGTCACAGTTCTGGTGCAACAAGTAAAAGAACAAAACAGTGTGTATATATATATAGATATATATATATATATATGCATAAGCATATTTGTATATATGTTTATCTATGTAAACATACATATCTATATATACATATATATGTATGTATGTGTTTATATATGTATGTGTGTATGTATATACACACACACACACACATATATATATATATGTATGTATGTATGTGTGTATGTATGTATGTATATATATGCATATATGAAACAGTATACGTGTTTCTTAGAATTCGTTATTGGATAAAAAGAAAATTGTGAAGAATCATTCTGAAATCAATAGTTTATTGTGCAAACTTATTTACAGATGATAATTCATTTCTGAAAGATTCTATCAGTTGAACTGAAAATATGTTTAAGAGCCTATTTAACTAACATCAACACTCTTTTTGATATCCCGAAAGGATCTCTGGGCATGAGTATGTCAAAATATATATTGTGTATGAAGATTATAATATTATAATGTCATAATATTATTTGGAGCATATTACAACATACCAAGGAAGTAGAATGTTTGGACCAAGTTAAATACTAACGAGTTAATCATGTAGAATGTAATAATATGTCTGTATGTGCTTGTATGTGTGTATTTATATCTGTATGTGTAATCTAGATTACAGTATGCTTCAAATTGGAATATTTGCAAACAAATGTAAGTAAGATCGTTGTCTTTCACACATACAAGGTTGTCCATTTAGGTGTTTGTACCACTCAAAAAGCACCCATGCTGATGCTGTATAAATGCACCCATGCAAGTGGCATGTGAAAAGCACCCAGCGTGTTCTGTTAATTTGTTAGCATTAGGAAGGGCATCCAGCCGCAGAAACCATGCCACAACAGACAGCTGGTATTTGGACAGCTCCCTGCTAGCCAGCTACATGTCAAACCATCCAACCCATACCAGCACAGAAAGTAGGACCTTAACCCATTAAGTCCCACTGTCCTATAAATAGGACACTAAATGAAAACATTAAATAAGCTATATCACATTGTCTCAGTGTCCTATTTATAGGACACCGAGTATTTCCATTTCTACTTGAAGTAAAGGAGTTTTAATAATTATTTTTTTCATTTTAGCCTATTTTCAATCATCTGTAAAATTTAAAAGTAATATTCAGAAATTTAAGTACTCTGGGACTTAATAGGTTAAATGATGACGATGATGATGATGATACCAAGCCTTAGAAACAAGGTAATAACAATTGTGACCATGATCCTTCTGAGGAAACAATTATATTGCTTTATAAAGACCCTACTTTATAAACAATTATATTGCCTTATAAAGACCCTATTCATATTTACTATTAGCTTTTTGTCATCGCAAATCAGAATATAGCTTAAAATATTTCTAATCAGCCTGATGGGCCAAGTTTGGAGCATAGCTGATTAGGAAGAGAATTGTGTGAATGTCTAGATAGGTTCTGATCTGTTGCAGTTTCTGTAATCAGCTCGATTTTTATAAGGATAGGTTATTAGCCTTCTGCTCAACCCCTAGTCTTGGAGGACTGGGTCTTTTTATCGAGATGGTTGGACAGCTTTTGTTGTGGGATTGGGTAGTTTTTATTATGCTATTGGGTAGCTTCCAATTCACATGATGAAGGAGAATACTTGAGACATCAATTAGTTGCATAGAGTTAAAAATGATGCAGTTAAGGCAGCTGTGGACATTAAACAGGATCAGTGATGAAATAAGATGCAGATGCTGGAAATGGATTGGACAGGTCCTAAGGCAAGATCGAGAAAGCACTTATATGGTGGCACTAAAGTGGTAGCCTGAGGGGAAAGGAGCAGCAGGGCACCCCAAAATCTCACATGGCAAAGGACTAGGAAAGGAAATGTTAAAGGTGGGGCAGCTGGAATGAAACTAGAAAAGTAGCAGAAAACAGAGTTGGTTCGAGAGATCATGCTGTGGCCTTATATGCCTCATAGCACAGGGGGAACTATGTGTGCCTGTAGGGGCAGAATGTCTCCAGACTCGTCAATATTGTTTAGGTGTAAGGCAGCAAACTGGCAGAACCATTAGCAAGCCAAGTAAAATGTTTAGCAGCATTTTGTCCGTCTTTATGTTCCGAGTTCAAATTGTGCTGCGGTTGACTTTGCCTTTCAGGGTTGATAAAATAAGCACTAGTTGAGCACTGAGGTTGATGTAATTGATTTAACCCCCCAGCCCCAAAATTGCTACCCTTTTGGTAAAATTTGAAGCCAATGACAATTTGGTGTAATAGTAATTCTTTTACTTGTTTCAATCATTTGACTTTAAGAGTTTTTTAGTTGAGGAAATCTTATTCTTTGTAATCCTAATACTTATTCTATTGGGCTCTTTTGCTGAACTGCTAAGTTATGGGAACGTAAGTACATCACTCGTCAAGTGGAGATGGGGCGACAAACACAAACAGACATACACATAAATATTTATATACATATATGATGGGCTTCTTTCAGTTTCCGTCTTCCAAATCCACTCACAAGGTTTTGGTTGGCCCGCAGCTATAATAGAAGACACCCAATGTGGCATGCAGTGGGACTGAACTTAGGACCATGTGGTTAAAAAGCAAACTTCTTACTACACAGCCACTCTTGAACCCTTGTATAAATCTTTTTTTTATATCATTTACTTGTTTCAGTCATTAAACCGTGGCCATACTGAGGCACAGTTTTGACAATTTTTTTTGTTTAGTCAAACAAATTAGCCCCAGTATTCATTATTTTTGTGTAATGCCTGGTACTTGTATTGGTCTCTTTTGCTGAACCACTAAGCTATAGGGATGCAAACACACTAACACTGGTTGTCAAGCATTGGTGGGGACAAAAACTATGACACACACACACACACATATATATATGTATGAAGGGTTCTTTCAGTTTCCTTTTATTAAATCCACTCACAAGGCTTTGGTTAGCCCAAGGTTATAGTAGAAGACACCTGCCCAATGTACCACACAGTGGGACTGAACCTGGAGTCATGTGGTTGGGAAGCAAACTTCTTACCTGTGTATTTTAATTTTCTTCAGTTATTTTATTGCGGCCATGCTGGGGCACCACATTAAAGAATCTTTAGTCCAATGAATTGACTTCAGCACTTTCTTTTAAGCCTGGTACTTATTCCACTGGTCTCTTTTGTTGAACCACCGAGTTACTAGAACATAAACACACCAACACTGGTTGTAAAGCTGTGGTGGGAGGACACAGACAAAGATACACACACACACACACACACACATATATACAGGGTGTCCACAAGGTCTGGGTACATGGAGTAAATAAAATCATAACAGAAACAATTAAATATAAGAAATAATAATTTCTTAAAGTGTGTGTTAATCCCTGTGTACCCAGACTTTGTGGACACCCTGTACAACGTGTTTCTTTCAGTTTTCGTCTATCAAATCCTTTTGCAAGGCTTTGATCAGTTGGTTGAAAAGCAAGCTTCGCACAACACAACCACACCAGCGCCTATGTATACATACTGTTATATCCTTGTGCCTCCAATATCATAGTATGGTTGATATTGTCGATGGTAGATAAAGAATACACCCTAACAGTGTTATAACAATGCAAAATAGGAACAGTGGCGGTAACAAACATGTAATGAACCAACAATCAATATTTCCAACACACTGACTCGAACTGTAAACTGTACCTGGACTTCAAAGACCAAACTACAAACTGCCAATTACATCAGACCACTACTATTTATACCTAGTAGGTCTGTCTGTTCTCGTCAGAGGGTGTCATACTCTTGCCACAGCACATACAAACTATGTGTGTGGTGGTGGAGGGGATTCATACATATCCATATATAAATGTCCACACGTATTCATGTTAGAAAGCATACATATGTGCTTGTGAGTTTCCATCCATGTGTGCATTCAAAGAGTTCTGTTAGATTCAACAATAAGTGATCCGTTGCTTAATCAATTCAGCTCCATACTCATTGATTTATTGTTTAAGTGGCTAATTATTTCACAGACACCGTGTACTCTTAATGTAATCCTAAGGCAAAACCAACGTGGGTAGTCTGATTGACAAGACTGGCTCTTTGAATTACTGTTATGGTTAATACATGCTCACTTAAACACATTTGCACACATAGGAACAAAACAGTTGGGGAAAATTACATTCAAATACCAAAGGGGAAGTAAAATGTCATTTTATTTAAGCTAAAGAAACTTCACCAAATATGTATCATCATCATCATCATCATCATCATTAACATCAATCTTCCATACTGGTATGGGTTGGATGGTTTGACAGGAGCTGGTAAGCCAGAGGACTGCACCCCCGACTCCACTATTTTGGCATGGTTTTTACAGCTGGATATCCTTCCTAATGCCAACAGCATGGTTCAGGGTTCAGTGCCATTGTGTGTCACTTTGGGCAAGTGTCTTCTGCTATAGCTTCAGGCCAACCAAATGCTTGTGAGTGGATATAGTAGACTGAAAATGAAAGAAGCCTGTTGTACATATATATATATATCCATATCTATAAAAGCCAAGATGTGTGTGTGTGTACGGGAATATAATTTATGCACGCCCACAAATTAGCACGCATGTTGCTCCAGTTTTAGGAGGACATTCATCATGAACCTATCTGCATTTTCGTCAACTTTTTCTCTCAGAGGCACCTGCATATAGCTGTAAAAATCAATTTTCAACCATAACTTTTAACAATTTTCCAGTCAGAGAAAGCTTCGATTGTTTACAGAAAAACAGGAGTTAAGTCCCCTTCTAGCGACGCGCACGTTTTTAAGACTTTTGTTGCTGTTTGTTTTTTCCATAGAGGAAAAAAGTGTTTTGTTGATATACGGGCAACACACACACACATACGAACATGTATGCGTACCAAAAATATGTATACAATTGGTGTACATACGTGCGTGTGTGTATGTTTGTGTGTTGCCCATATATATATATATATATATA
>NC_069009.1:9181013-9181985 GCF_001194135.2 Octopus bimaculoides
TATATATATATATATATATATATATATATGTTATATGGTGGTTTTATTTTTCATCTCTGAATGTGCCATTTACTTTGGTAGTTGTTGATAATGAATGTCTGAGCAATATATATATTGTGAAACATCAAAGTCATACACACACGCACGTATCTGTGGGAGTGTGTGTGTATGTCTGTGTCTGTTTATCCCCCGTTACTGCTTGACAACAGATGTTGATGTGTTTACATCCTTGTAACTTAGCAATTCAGCGAAAGAGACTGATAGAATAAGTATAAGGTTTTACGAAAAAGATAATGAGTACTGGGGTTGATTTGTTCAACTTAAATTCTTCAAGGTGGTGCCCCAGAAAGACCTTAATCTAATGACTAAAATGAGTAAGAGAAAAGATGTATATATATATATGCACACACACGAGGGGTGCTGAAAATTTCATGGCTTTAAGGGTATTGCAAAAGGCCTGGTTGGAGGCCCAACCTTCTGAGTTCTTTTACAGGGCTTAAAAAAAGCGAAGGACCCCTGCAATGAGTGTGTGAATCTGAGAGGGAAATATGTAGAATAAGATCATAATTAATTGGTCCTCCTCTTTTTCTTTTACCCAAGGCCAAAAACTTTTCAGCACCTCCTTGAATATATATATAAAGTCTGTCATACCGGCCATGACGAAGGGAAACAGCCCTGAAACTCGAGTCGCCTTTATATATTTATATTTATATATTTATATATTTGATCCTTTATATTGAACACTCAATATTTCATCTACATTCAATACTTTCTTTCATGGTGCCATCCATTTTTATTTTATTTTATTTTATATTATATATTGTATATTATATTATATATTGTATATTCCATATTCTATACCCCACATTGGTTCTGCAGGAATATAAATAAAACATAAAAAACAGACAGTGTTGGAACTCTTTTAAACTAAATAATATATTCCTCTATACACAATCATACAAAAAACCCCAC
>NC_069009.1:9182774-9183333 GCF_001194135.2 Octopus bimaculoides
TATGTATATATATATGTATATATATATATATATATATGTATATATATATATATGTATATATATATATATATATATATACACATACACACACACACACACACACACACACACAACAGGCTTTTACATAGTTTTCCTCCAAAGCTTGTGTGTGCATGATAAGCATTCCACCATTCAGAAATAGTTTTGCTTTGTTGTTTGTGTAGCAAACTCACGGACACAGCTGTTTGCCGTTATGAAGAATGATGGAAAATGTGAATATTGTTTGCCATGTAACGAACACACAGACACAAACATAAAATATGTACATCTTATAAACATGCACACACACTCTCAGTTGTATATTTTCACAAGTGAAAGGTATCAACTATCTCACCAAAACATATATATCAATATGTATAGATGTGTGTTTATGTATGAGTGTGTGTATGTGTATATGTATGTACAAATGTGTGTGTGTGTGTATTTCAGTATGTATATATTACTTTAATACTTTATTGCTCTATGCATTACAGTGTGCTTCCTTCTTAGATATATGATACATAGACGATATATATATATA
>NC_069009.1:9183433-9188400 GCF_001194135.2 Octopus bimaculoides
GGAGTTATTAATATTTCTAAGTCTCTCTAAAGGAGACTACGACAGCGGTATATATATATATATATATATGTATGTATATGTATACACATCATCATCATTGTCATCATTTATTGTCCATTGTTCATGCTGGCATGGGTTGGATGGTTTGACTAGGGCTGGAAAGCTGTAGCAGACTCTTGTCTGATTTGGTATGGTTTCTACGGCTGGATGCTCTTCCTAATGACAACCACTCTGAGAGTGTAATGGGTGCTTTTTTGTGCCACCAGCATGGGTGCCATGTGCATGACACCAATATCTACCATGACTACGGTTTTATTTGGATTGATGGGTCAGTCTTCTTCTCAAGCAGGTCATAATGCCAAAGGTTTCAGTCATTCATTATTTCCTCCATGGAGCCCAGCACTTGAAAGGAGCTTTTCACATGTCACCGGCATCAGCCACTTTGCATCTGTGAGGCCCAATGCTTGAAAGGTGCCAGTTATGTGACACCAGCATCAGCCATGTCTACAATTTCACTTGACTTGATGGGTCTTCTCAAGCACAGCATATTTCCAAAGGCCTTGGTGTCATTGCCTCTGTGAGGCCCAAAGTTCAAAGATCATGCTTCATCACCTCATCCCATATCTTCCTGGGTCTACCTCTACCACAGGTTCCCTCCACAGTTAGACATTAGCACTTTTTTACACGGCTGTCCTCATCCATATGCATCACATGACCATACCAGCATAGTTGTCTCTCTTGCACACCACATCTGATGCACCTTATGCCCAACTTTTCTCTCAAGCTGCTTACTCTTTGTCAAACATGCACACTGACATTGCACATCCAGCAAAGCTTACTGGATTTATTTCTATCAAGCCTACACATGTCCTTAGTTGTCACATCCCTTGTCTCACTGCCACATAGCTTAGATGTTCATACACAGGCATCATACAAACTGCTTTCACTCTGAGGGAGAGGACCTTTGTTGCTAGCAGAGGTAGGAGCTCTTTGAACTTTGCACAGCCTATTCTTTTCCTCACAGCTATGCTCTCGGAAACTATCGACTACCTCTAACTTATCCTTCTAGAAGTTGATGGAGTCTATTTTCTGTACATTTTTGGTATTTATTGTACCTGTGCATCTTCCACACACAAAAGCTATTTTCTCTGTTAACCTTCCTCTGATATTGCTGCACCTCTTATGTGTCCACAGCTTACACCAGGTACATCTTATGGAGTTCCTACTTACACCTTTTCTATAGATTGAACATGACCATCTACCTGAAGGGATTTATAATTTGTTTGTGTTCCTACTCTCTAAGAATTTGATTTTTGGTAGGTTAACTAGAAAGCCCTTTGAATCTAGACCTTGCTTCTATACCTGAAACTAGTTCTTCTCTAGTTCTGGTAGTGATTCAGCTATAAGAACAAGGTCATCTGCATAAAAGAGCTTCCAGGGGCAGCCAGTCTTACATATATACATATATATATGCCATGATAGATCGCTAGCCTCTAAACCTTTTTCTATTTTCGCTCCCTGTTTATTTCTGTGTTCCTTTCTGTCAAAGAGCATAGGCTTGAAATATAAAAGACTTTCTGACTTCCCAAGCATTAAACTAATACATCTGTTTGTTGTTTACACACTTGTCTTCGTCTTTTGTTTTTGCCATGAGGCAGGAAAGTATACTAGTCCTTATATATTTAATACTCTATACTTAATACTCAATATTTCATATATTCAATAAGACATTCAATACTTCATTTCATTTTACTATTTATATTATATTATATATTCTATATCCCACATTAATTTTATAAGAATATAAATAAAACATAAAAAAACAGACAGAGTTGGAACTCTTTTAAATAATATATATATGTGTGTGTGTGTGTGTGTATGTATGTATGTATGTATGTGTATATATTCATATATATTGGTGCAGGTATGGCTATGTGATAAGAAGCTTGCTTCTCAACCACACGGTTCTGGATTCAGTCCCACTGCATGGCACTTTGGGCAAGTGTCTTCCACTATAGCCTCAGGCTAACCAAAGCTTTGGTCGGCCAGAGGCAATAATAGAAGACACTTGCCCAATGTGCCATGCAGTGGGACTGAATCCAGAATCATGTGGTTGAGAAGCAAGCTTCTAACTACAAAGCCTCACCTGTCCAGTTCCTAATAATAATTAATTATAAAAATATAATAGAATTTTATTTAAACATTGAGTGGCTATGAGGGTCCAACCAAGTAAAAGGGGAACCAAATGGGTCCATTAGCAAAAATTAAAAATTAAAAATAGTTGAGAACCACTGCTCAAGCCATCGAGTATTTTTTACCTTTTACTTGTTTCAATTATTAGACTACGACCATTCTGGGGCATCTCCTTGAAGAATTTTTTATCAAAGGTATCAACTCCACAACTTGCTTTTTTAAAAGCTTGATACTTATTCTATCAGTCTCTTTTGCCAAACTGCTAAGTTACAGCAGCACCAGTTGTTAAATCTTTGGTTGGCCCAAGGGTATAGTAGAAAATACTTGCACAAGGTGCCACACAGTGGGAGTGAACCCAAAACTATGTGGTTGGGAAGCAAACTTCTTACCACACAGTCACACCAGCAAAAATCAGAATAATAGTGGCCCTTCTAAGAAATGAGTTCTGTGAGACGGAGTGGCTGCTGCAGTAGGTGTCTGCTATTCTCCAGGCAATGCCATCACTGTTATGACCATAGAGTGTGGATGAGCATGCCATTTGTTCTGAGGTATCTGGCCCATTGACCCTCCCTCTCCACCTTCTACTGCTTAACCACCCCTATTTCTTTTTTTTTTTCTTTTTTTTTTCCTTTTTCTGTTTCTTTGTTTCTTGGTATTTAAATGTTATTAATAAAATTTCTGAAATTATATAAAGGTTTATATCCATCTAAAATCACACGAAAATTTTATTTTACTTCTTATTAAGAGATTTGTTTTCTAAATCCAGAACAGTGTAAGAAGATACAAAATAATCTACAAAAGGGAAAGGAAAAGAATGACCCTTCCTTCAGGACATTTGAAAACAGGAAAAGGAAAAGGGGTCATAATCCCAATATATAGAAATACAAACTAAAACTGCAACTTTGTTTCACTTTCCTTTTCCTTTTGTGTTTACTTTGTATCTTTTTGTATTGTTCCAACTTTACGCCACAAATCTCTTTAAAGTTATACTACACAATGCTTCACCAAATCTATGCCATTTTAACTTCTTATTATAAATTTATATGTTGCTTTTTTTTCTCCAGAATTACTCTTTGAAAGGCTTTATAGCAGAAATAGCTACCATATAAGGTATGATATCTTCCTACTTGCTTACCCAGCTATCATGATCATTAATAACTACTATATAAGATTTTATATACCTATCTAACCCTGTGCATGCATAGCTGTGTGATTAACATGTTAACTGCCACATGTTCTGCTGGTGGATCATTGCAAACTTCACACAACCACCATAAGCTGCACCGGTGGTACATTTTCATAATTTGAGAAAATGCTTTATTCTCAAGCTAAATAAAATCACTGTCTTCCACACATACAAGGTTGTCCTTTCAGGTGCTGGGGTCGCTTAAAAAGCACCAATGCCGGTGCTGTGTAAACACACTCATACCAGTGGCATGTAAGAAGCACCTGGCACACTCCGTTAAGTGGTTGGTGTTAGGAAGGGCATCCAGTCATAGAAACCATACCAAAGCAGACAGTTGGAGTCTGGACAACTCCGTGCTTGCTGGCTCCATGTCAAACTGTCCAATTCATACCAACATGTAAAAGCAAACATTAAACAATGATGATGATGTTCGAGATAGTTTTGAGAGTATTTAAATAACATGAGTGTTAAATATTAAAGTTTAATTATGAAATATCATAAAAATGTCAAAAAATTATATTTTCTTGTAATTAAATAGCATGCAATGTGACCATGTGAAATACGTGGCATCACTGGTAAGTTCTAGTGACAGGCCGTAGTAGTTAATGTGTTAAGAACCTTACTCCAGAATCCTTTGCTTCTGGGTTTGATCCAAGCATGTGTGGCATGTTGAGCAAGTCAGTCTTATACCATTTAGCCTTGGGTTGATCAATATATGTGAGCAGAATATTTAAGATGGAAACTGTATTGTTGTTTGTTATACTTATAACTAAGACCATTTCCTGAGTTTTGTAGTTCAATACTGATCAAAAGCAAAAAAAGAAAAAAACCAGACTAGCATGGTTGTTTGATAAGAAGTTTGCTTTAAACCACATGGTTCCGGGTTCAGTCCCACTGCGTGGCACCTTGGGCAAGTGTCTTCTACTATATCCTCAGGCTGACCAAAGCTATGTGAGTGGATTTGGTAGATAGAAACTGAAAGAAGCCTGTCATGTATATAATGAATTGACCCCAGTAATTATCTTTTGTTAAGTCTGGTGCTTATTCTATCGGTTTCTTTTTGCTGAGCCACTAAAGCTTCTTTCAGTTTCCATGTACCAAATCCACTCACAAGGCTTTGGTTAGATCAGTCTATGGTAAAAAGACACTCCCACAAGTGCCATGCAGTGGGAACACACCTGAAACCACATCTTTTTTTATCTTTAATTATTTACCTTTTACTTCTTTCAGTCATTAGACTGTGACCATGCTGGAGCACTGCCTTTAAGAATTTCACCAGTACCTATTTTTTTTAAGCCTAGCACTTATTCTATCAGTCTCTTTTACTGAACCACTATGGTGGTGGGAGACAAACACGGACACAAATACACGCATTTATATCTATCTATCTATCTGAAGCTTGCTTCCCAACCACATGGTCCCGGGTTCAGTCCCACTGCATGGCACCTTGGGTAGGTGTCTTCTACTATAGCTTCAGGCTGACCAAAGCCTTGTGAGTGGATTTGGTAGATGGAAACTGAAAGAAGCCTGTCATATATGTATGTGTGTGTGTGTCATATACATATATATGTCATATATACATTTATGT
>NC_069009.1:9188410-9191573 GCF_001194135.2 Octopus bimaculoides
AATGTTGGTGTGTTTACAACCCCATAATTTAGTGGTTCGGCAAAACAGACTGATAGAATAAGTTCTAGGCTTACAAAGAATAAATCCTGGGGTCGATTTGTTCAACTAAAAAACCCTTTAATGCAGTTCTCCAGTATGACTACAGTCAAAAGAACAAAACAAGTAAAAGAATAAAATATATATATGATGGGCTTCTTTCAGTTTTCGTCTACTACATCCACTCACAAGGTTTTGATTGGCTCAAAGCTATAGTGGAAGATACCTGCCCAAGGTATTACGGAGTGGGACTGAACCCAGAACCATGTGGTTGAGGAGCAGTCTTCTTACCACACAGTCATCCTTGCCTTTCTGATATTTGCATAATTTTCTTACTATGTTTACCGTAGGCACAGGCATGGTTGTGTGGTAAGAAGCTAGCTTCCCAACTACATGGTTTGTGGTTCAGTCTCACTGCTTGGCACCATTGGCAAGTGTTTTTTATATAGCCTCAGGTTCCGGGTTCAGTCCCACTGTGTGGTACCTTGGGCAAGTGTCTTCTACTATAGCCTCAGGCTGGCCAAAGTCTTGTGATGGACTTCGTTGACGGAAACTGAAAGAAGCCTGTCATGTGTGTGTGTGTGTATCTTTGTGTCTGTGTTTGTCCCCACCACTGCTTGACAACCAGTGTTGGTGTGTTTACATCCCTATGACCTAGTGGTGCAGCAACAGTGATCAATAGAATATGTACCAGGCTTTCAAAAACAAGAATACTGGGACCACAACATGGCTGCAGTCTAACGACTGGAACTAGTGAGAAGATCTTCCTATTCTATTAAATTTAAAATATATATTCTGGTATTCTAATTCATTCTTTTATTCCTTTACCTGTTTCAGCCATTTGACCACAGCCATGCTAGACCACTGCCTTTCAGTCAAACAAATCAAACCCCAGAACTTATTCTTTGTAAGCCTAGTACTTATTCTATCGGTCTCTTTTGCCAAACGGCTAAGTTACAGGGATGTAAACACACCAATGCTGGTTGTCAAGCGATATAGGGGGACAAACACAAACGCACAAACAAATACATACATTATATATATATAAGATGGGCTTCTTTTAGTTTCCATCTACCAAATCCACTCACAAGGCTTTGGTCGGCCCGTGGCTGTTGTAGAAGACACTTGCCCAAGGTTCCACGCAGTGGGACTGAGTCTGGAACCATGTGGCTGGAAAGCAAGCTTCTTACCACACAGCCACACCTGTGCCTAACCACCTCCTCTCACTGCTTGAAAACCTGTGTTGGTTTGTTTACATCTCCAGTTGAATAAAGAGACCACTACAATATGTACCAAACATAAAAATAAGTACTGGGGTTAATTTGTTCAACTAAACCCTTCATGATGTTGCTCCAGCATGGCTGCAGTTCCATGACTGAAAGAAATAAAAGATTAATCACATAAAAATATTTTGAGCACTTTTATTCTTTTATTGTTTCAATTTACTCTTTTACTATTTTGCTTATTTCAGTCATTTGATTGTGGCCATGCTAGAGCACCGCCTTTAGTTGAGCAAATCGACTCCAGGACTTATTCTTTGTAAGCCTAGTACTTATTCTATTGTCCTCTTTGCCAAACCACTAGGTTACAGGGACGTAAACACACCAGCATCGGTTGTCAAACAACGGTGGGGGGACAAATACAGACACACAAACATATACACACACACATACATATATATATATATATATATATGTATACATGTCTCTTAAAGGATAGAGCTCAAAATCAATGCATTGAAGATACTTTATTGCAGCAACAATTATAATAACAGAAACAACCACAATAAGCCAAACCTATGCACATTTCAATAGGGTATCCCGGAAAAATAAACCACATCATAAGATGTCTCGTAAAATATTGTAACAAATTACAACATATTACAAATTTCTGGATACTCCATCTCATCAGGGTCGCATTATTGCCATCACCAATACTATTATTAGCAAAACACACACATCATCCAAGAGGGTGAAAGAATAATCGACGGCACGCAACCTACCATCGTTATTTTCTTACAGAATGTAAACAAACCAGTCAACCGAAATCCAGCGACGTACACCGCCCGGTTTACAGCGTAGTTACAGGGATGTAAACACACCAATGCTGGTTGTCAAGCGATATAGGGGACAAACACAAACGCACAAACAAATACATACATTATATATATATAAGATGGGCTTCTTTTAGTTTCCGTCTACCAAATCCACTCACAAGGCTTTGGTCGGCCCGAGTCTGTAGTAGAAAGCACTTGCCCAAGGTGCCACGTAGTGGGACTGAACCCGGAACCATGTGGTTGGTAAGCAAGCTACTTACCACACAGCCACTCCTATGCCTATTTTATTTTAAGTTGTTATTACAAATCTTTCATTAATATTTAATTTTGCCTAAGGCAGTCAGCTGGCAGAATTGTTTGCACACTGGGCAAAATACTTCACTGTATTTTGTCTAACGTTACATTCTGGGTTCAAATTCCACCAAAGTCATGCTCGATACCACCAACTGACGACAATGACCTTTCCGCATACAACATCAACCACATGTACGGGGTGCTGCTGGAGGTGGCTTCCTCATACAGCAGAGACAATGACAACCACTCGGGATCAACTCAGGTCAACTTTCGTTTTCATTCTTTCAAGGTCAAAAAAATAAATTCCAGTTGAGTACAGGGGTCGATGCAACTGACTTACCCACTCCCCCAAAATTATTGGCCTTGTACTAAAATTGCAAACCAATATTTAATTTTGCCTTTTACATCTGTTAATTTCTGTTGCAGTTTTGTAAGATTTGTTTCATTCTGTGAATTTTATGGAGATTTGATATTTTATATCTTTGTGATATTATCTATTTCTCTTCTTTATTTTGTGTAGTTTTTTTCTTGTTATTTTATTGAAGTGTTTCTAATTTATTTTTCAGACTTCTATTTCAGTGTCTGACTCTTTTGTCTGAAGTACCAACGTTTTTTAGTCACTTTCATTCAGTTTATGGTAAGTTGATCACAAAGGCAACTTGGTCATTGCTATCACCATGGTGATAATGATAATAATCATCATCATCACCATGATTTTTTTTCTGTTTGAGCCAGTTCATTATATGTATATATATATATATATATATATATATATAT
>NC_069009.1:9191583-9194462 GCF_001194135.2 Octopus bimaculoides
ATATATATATATATATATATATATATATATATATACGAGTATATATATATTTACATATTTACATACATTATATATATGTGAGCGTGTGTGTGTCAGGTGCAAGCATGGCTGTGCGGTAAGAAGCTTACTTCTCAACCACGTAGTTCTGGGTTCAGTTTCACTGCATGGCACCTTTAGCAAGTGTCTTTTACTGTGACCTCGAGCCAATCAAAGTATTGTGAATGGATTTGGTAGGCAGAAACTGAAAGAATCCTATCGTGTGTGTGTGTGTTTATGTCTGTGTTTGTCTCCCACCTCTGCTTGACAACTGGTGTGTTTACATACCTGTAATTTAGCAGTTTAGCAAAAGAGACTGATAGAATAAGTACTAGGCTTAAAAAAATAAGTCCAGTGGTCAAGTTTTGCAACTAAAACCCTTCAAAGCAGTGCCCCAATATAGCCACAGTCTAATGACTGAAACAAGTTAAAGATAAATGATATATATATATATATATATATAAATATATATATATATATAGATATATATAAATATATATATATATAGATAGATATATATATATACATATATATATATATATATATATTTATTTTTACATACATTACATGTATATATACATTTTATACAAATATACTTGCATACGTTAATATATACATTTTATATACACAAATGTATACATTAAATCAATACTGGACCAGACATTCTCCCAAACTTAAAAGTCACCCTGATATCCATTGGGTACACTAGTAAATTCATCTGCCACAAACCATATAACCATAACCATACCAACAGTGCAACCTTAACAATTCCCGGCACCAACCTGCTTCCAAAATGAGAAAGTTCTCTCTTAATCAAGCTGAATCTGGCAAAAGAAATCAAAACAAAATCCTTTGGCTATCACTCAGAACCAACAACTGTTGTTATCTCATCACACAAACACAACCATTGCTATCATTCACCGACAAATCCAACTCAATAATAATGTTGAATGAGCAAGATCTCTCACACTTCACGAATCGAAAAAAAAGTATCATATCTCCAAGACCTTGCATACAGAGAAAAGAATATGTTTAGCATTTGGTGAAATGCGTTAGACCCAGACATTTTGGATGTGAAAGTATATATGTTGGGTTATGTACTACACAGAACTGACTGCAGAATATGGAAACAAGGGGTAGCACTTTCATCCTTGATAACCTAGCAACAAATGTCCTCCTCTCCCACTCCAACACAGTGTGGGGTTTACTAATAATGCATGTGCTTGACCTCAATTTGATCATAGGCATTACCTACCATCCTCCTGATGTAGTTAACCATGGAGGTAACTTCTGGGGTGTTTTGTTACACATAAATTAAACCCTAAGTGAGGCCAGCCCACAGGCCAATGTACTTTTAACAGAGGACTTTAATTTCCCTAGTTTCAGCTGGCCTGAGGGCTGTATCCAATGTGAAACTAAACAACTAAACAGGAGAGATAAGAATGCTTTCCTCAATACCACTAAGGACTTCTTCATGCAACAAATTATTACCAGTCCAACTAGGGGAAATAGCATACTTGACTTGGTCTTACCACCAATACAGACTTCATTCACATCACTCAGGTCATGTCAGCCGCTATTTTGGACTGCAACATTATACAATTATCTATATATGGTTCAAAGGGAGCAACACATACAAATAACATAAAACATTACTCACCCCTTGTGAACTTGAATTTCCGGAAGGCCAAGTAGAAGGAAATCAAAACTGAAATCCTCAAAACAAACATATTGGCAACCTCTGTGTTAATGAGAGAGTGAAATTTCTGTACGAAGACTTAATCAAGATCTGTTGGAAACCTCATATAAACATGCCTATTCCCACAAGAGTTCAATTCTATGAGATGAACGGATACTAATGCATAACAGAACCAAACTAACAAAACATCTAAAAAAAAACAGATTTTCTCAGCAGATAACATTAAGAAAAAAAAAAGGAAAACAAAGAACATTGAAATGGATCTAAAAATATCTTATGTAAAAGAAATTTTGCTAAGGAAACAACAAGCAATAGAGAATATAAGAACTAATCCTAAGTTCTTTTTCCACTTTGCTTCACAAAAATCATATACACTTAACCAGATTGGACTTAGATAAAGTTGCTTGTCACAACTATCACAACACCATAATACTATTCTTAATAATTTCTTGTGAGGAATGGAAACTGACTGCATATAACTTGGATTTTGCTAAAGTGTTTTGACAAGATCATGGAATCATCTGTCAGGTTAACGGATCTTGGTATCACAGAAAAACTCAGAGACTGCTTATGAGGTAGGAATCAATCTGATGCTGTGAATGGTTTACTCTCTGCAAAGTTACCTGTAGTAAGTGGTGTTCCTCAGGGCATGGTTCTTGGACCATTATTATTTATCTCGTATATTAATGATTCATTGCATTTATGCACACTCAAGTCAACAATATAACAGTGCATTTTCCCAACCTATAATTAACAAAATATTACATAATCTAAGAGGTAAGACTTATCCCTACTTAAACATGGATGTTCCGTTAGAACAAACTATACTGTGGTAGTTACAATGAGAGACACTCTCATATTGACTTTTTGATGCAAAATACACTCGGCACTTGTTCTAACATTGCTATCTCTAGCAGTCAAGCGATCATCATTGACAAAATCAAGGAAGGTCGAAATTACACAATCTGGTGGTCTCAGCTCTGGAGGTGGCAGAGATTTATCTCCCCACTGGCAATTTAAACAAGACTGCATTTCTGCATCAAAAAACCAATATGAGAGTTTCTCTCATGATATCTACTGCGGAACATCCATATTTAAGTGGGGATAAATATTACCTCTCAGTATTAATGCTGCCCCTGTCGCT
>NC_069009.1:9194831-9201204 GCF_001194135.2 Octopus bimaculoides
TTTAACCAGGAGGAATAAATTCTGTGTGGACAATTCCTTTTGTATCGATGAAATAAATCAGCATCATCTTGACATTGAACTTCACTTGACGTGCTTTTTTGGGGTGTGATGACCTCAAATACATCCATCGATTTGATTGCTACTTTGTTTCTGGGTTGTAGCCATAGCCCCGGCTTTCATCAGAAAGGTTCAGATCAACTTCCAACTGTTCTTTCAGTTCACCACATGAATTCAGTCATGACTGCTTTTGATCTTCCATTAACAGGTGAGGCACAAATATTGCAGCAGTTCTTTTCATTCACAATTCCTCACATAAAATTCATTGTCAGGAGCTCCAGGACACACCAGTCATATCAACAAGTTCGTCAATTGTTCGGCGACAGTTCTCCAAGATCAGTTCATGAATTTTCATGAAGTTTTCATTTGTTAGGGAGGTCAATGATAGCTCTGAACAAAGTTGGTCTTCAAGCAACAAGTGACCATTTCCTAAAGCATGGAAACTACTCATAAACTTGTGTTTTGCTCATGGCAGCATCCATGTATGCTGTTTGAAGTATGATAATTGTTTCAGCTGCCATTTACCCCGGTAGAAAACAGAATTTCACACAAGCATGCTGTTCCTTTGTTTCAAGCATCACAAAAATTAGCAGAGAGGGGAAAAGCACTGCAAAATAAAGACACACTATGTGGCAGTACGACTTCAGCCTATGAAGCCAGTCGTGTCTGTATTTGTCCCCTTATCACTGCTTGACAACCAATGTTGGTGTGTTTATTTCTCTGTAACATTAGCAGTTTGGCAAAAGCGGCCAACAGAATAAGTACTTGGCTTTAAAAAAAATAAGTCCTGGGGTCAATTTGTTCAACTAAAAACCCTTCAAGGTGGTGCTTCAGCATGGCCACAGTCAAATGAATGAAACAAGTAAAAGAATTTTAAAAAAATATATATATACATATTTTCTTTGCATCTGTCTCCCTTATCTTTCTTATCTGCAGGAATAGACTCCGTAATTGCTGCACTCAATACCTTACAACAAATGAACCAGAAGAAACTGCTTGTAGATGGACTGACCTTGTTGCGTAATATATTACAGAGGTAGGTAGTTGTTACTGTTGCAGGGACAGTAGTGGTGGTCATAGCTGTATTGTCATTCTACTATATATATATATGTATGTATGTATGTAGATAGATAGATAGATAGATAGATATGTAGGTCTGGCTGTGTAGTAAGGAGCTTGCTTCCCAGCCACATGGTTCCAGGTTCAGTCCCAGTACATGGCACCTTGGGCAAGTGTCTTCTATTATAGCTTTGGACCAACCAAAGCCTTGTGAGTGGATTTGGTAGACGGAAACTGAAAGAAGCCTGTCATGTATATATCCAGGTGTGTGTGCCTTTGTGTCTATGTTTGTCCCCCAACACTGCTTGACAACTGATGTTGATGTGTTTATGCCCCCCCACCACCACCACCAACACTTAGAATAAGTACTAGGCTAAAACAAAATAAATCCTGGGGTCATTTGTGTGTGTGTGTGTGTTTGTTTCCCACAACCACTTAACAATTAGTGTTGGTACTTTTACATTCCCATAACATAGCAGAAAAAACCGATAGAATAAGTACCAGCTTTAAAAAAAGAAAGCACTTGTTCCAGTCATTAAACTGTGGCCATGCTGGAGCACTGCCTTGAAGAACTTTCTTTACTCAAATGAATTGACACTGGTGCTTATTCTATCAGGTTCTTTTGTTGATCTGCTAAGTTACAGGGATGTAAAACACCAACACTAGTTGTCAAGTGGTGGTGGGGAAACAAACAGACACAAGCACACACATTGTGATATATATGATGAGCTTCTTTCAGTTTCCACTACCAAGTCCATTGACAAGGCTTTGGTCAGCCTGGTGCTATAGTAGAAGCCACTTGCCCAAGGTGCCATGTAGTGGGACTGAACCTGGAACCATGTGGTTAGGAAGCAAAGTTCTTTGCAACACAGCCATTCCTACACCTATATATATGTCTGTATGTATTGTATGCTTGAAGGCACATGGTTCAATGGTTAGAACGTTAGACTCACAATCATGAGGTAGTGAGTTCAATTCCCAGGCTAACCTGTGTGTTGTGTTCTTCAGCAACCCATTGCTCCAGTTCCCTCAGCTGTAGAAATGAATTGCGACATCACTGGTGCCAAGCTGTATCAGCCTTTGCCTTTCCCTTGGGTAACATCAGTGGCATGGAGAGGGGAAACTGGTATGCATGGATGACTGCTGGTCTTCTGTAAACATTCCTGCCTGGATTTATGCCTCAGATGGGAATTTTCTAGGAGCAATTCCATGGTCATTAATGACCAAAGGGGGTCTATTTATATTTATGTATTGTATATATATATATGTATTTTTGTAAATGTATAGTCATCTTTATTTTACATCTTTTTTTTTTTACCATACTTGCAAGTGTTGAACAAATCTTCAGCATCATTCTCGCACTTGTTACAGGCTTTTATTGTAAAGTTTTGTGAAGTTCTCCATCTTGAATCACTTCTTTTCCCCATATATTTTCACCATGTCTTCCTTGATTTTTCTCTCTTGGACCACTTGAAATTACCTGTTTCTGGGGCTGATAAAATAAAGTACCAGTGATATATTGGAGTAGATGCCTATAAAACAATCTAGATGTGAGTGAAATTTTACTAGAAGACTAACATTAACTTTACCATTCAATTTTCTGGGGTTCATAGAGAAATTACAAGTGATATACTGGGGGTAGATTTAATATTCCTATTAAACATGCTGGATGTGAATGGAATTATAATAGAAGACTAACACAAACTTTACCTTTCATCCTTTTGGGGTTGATAAAATTTAGTAGCAGTGAAATACTGGGGTAGATTTAATATTCCTATAAAACATCCTGGATGTGAATGGAATTATAGCAGAAAATGAAATCAAACTTTATCTTTAATTTTTCTGGGCTTATAAAATTAAGTACCAGTAATCTACTGGGATAGTCTCATTTAATAGTTATCGTTTTTTTCTTATTTGAAATACTGACTACAGTCATTTTATCACATAAAGAGTAGCTTTTAGAATCTTTTTATTCATATGTCATTAAACGTACTAGTGACTGTGTGGTAAGAAGCTTAATTCCCAACAATAGGTGCTGGGGTTGATTCATTTGACTAAAAATTCTTCAAGGCAGTGCCCCAGCATGGCAGCTGCATAATGACTGAAACGAGCATTCCACAGACACGTGTACCCTTAACATAGTTCTCGGTGATATTCAGTGTGACATGGCTGACCCTTTGAATTACAGGCACAACAGAAACAGGAAGTAAGAGTGAGAGAAAGTTGTGGTGAAAGAGTACAGCAGCGTTCGCCACCATCCCCTGCCAGAGCCTCGTGGAGCTTTAGGTGTTTTCGTTCAATAAACACTCACAACGCCCAATCTGGGAATTGAAACCGCGATCCTATGATCACGAGTCCACTGCCCTAACCACTGGGCCATTGTGCCTCCACTGAAAATATCAAATAAACACTGAACATTCCACAAATTATTTTTTTTATTGATAATTAAAAAACATTTACAACCTTATGCTGTTAATTAACATTGACTTTGCCATATGCAATTACCTTGATTATGTAATCAAGTGATACCAATAATTATATGTATTTGTTGAATACAAAAGAAGACAGAGTGTGCTCAATATTTCGGTTAGTTAAGGCAGTGAGCTGACAGAATTGTTAGTATGCCAGATGAAATGCTTAGCGGTATTCTGTCTGTCTTTATGTTCTAAGTTCAAATTCCACCAAGGTCGACTTTGCCTTTCATCCTTTTGGGGTCTATAAATTAAGTACCAGTTGTGTACTGGGATTGATCTAATCGGCTGGCCCCAAAATTTTGTGCCTTGTGCCTAGAGTAGAAAAGAAGTGTGAGCCAACCTGGTAATATGCTTAGTGGCATTTCATCCATCTTCACATTCCGAGTTCAAATTCTGCCAAGGTCAGCGTTGCCTTTCATCCTTTCAGGGTCAATAAATTAAATACCAGTTGAGTACTGGGGTTGATGTAATCAACTTAACCCCCTTCCCTCCCAAAAACATTTCAGGCCTTGTGTCTATAGTAGAAAGGATTATTATTATTTAGGTGGCACGCTGCCAGAATTGTTAGCATGCCAGGCAAAATGCTTAGCAGCATTTTGTCTATCTTCACATTCTGAGTTCAAATTCTGCTGAGGTTGACTTTGCTTTTTGTCCTTTCAGGGTTGATAAAAATAAGTACCAATTGAGCACTGAGGTTGATGTAATAAAATTACCCAAATCCTCAAAATTGCTGGCCTTGTACCTATATCAGAAAGGATTATTATGATTATTATTATTATTGCTTTCATGGCCTGTTGGATAAGGGTGTTTGTCTTTCTACTAACTGATGTTTGGGTTTCAATCCCTGTCCAGAAGGGTGGAGTGTTTTGTCATGATTTTTTTCAATTTCGTGATGGGGGTAGTGCAAAAAAGTTGTGAATGGACATCAAAATAACTGGTGCAAAAATCTTAGAACTTTACGACAATATCTTCTGTCTCCACAAATGCATCCAAAAATAGAAGAAGTGGGGAAAAAAATGCCTCTATTTATTTATTAACTATAAAACACAGTTTTCCTTGCATCTAAAATACAATTCAAACATGTTTTTTATTTTTTCTGTGACTTCATCTTCTGCCTCTACAAATGCCTCAAAATATGCAAAAATACTGTAAATTATCAAATTCAGAAAATTTTTCATGTAGATATAAATTACAGTCCCCCCACCATCTCTCTTTGTGGAGGCAAAAGATGAAGTAACAGAAAAGACATGTTTAAGTTGTATTTTAGAGTAATTTCATCACAGTCATTTAAAAGCTACCTGAAGAAGATGCAAAGAAAACTGTATTTCATCTCCTAATATAAAAACGAGTGTAGTGTTTTTATATATATGTATATATATTTATCCAGAATCATGCTAGACGTGGAAGAAGAGAGAAAATAGTAATCCAGTGAAGGAGAAGTAGTGAGAGTAATAGCCCTGACTGAGAGGGAGTTAGAGAAAGTAAGAGCAGTGAGCGAAAGGAATGGGTGATAGATAAATAAGGAAGGAAGGGGTGAAAAAAAAATCAGCGTTTCAACTCTGTGTGAGTATATGTGTGTGCGTGTACAAGGGAAGTGTGTGAATGTTTGTATGTGTGATTATGTACCTCCTTTTGCACCTTATTTATTTATATATAAAATACTATAATTAGCCATCATTTTTGATAGTACAGGGTCATCTAAGTAGTTAATAAATAAGTAGAGGTGTTTTTTTTCCCACTTTTTCCATTTTTCCATGCATTTGTAGAGACAAGATATTGTCACAAAGTTCTAAGATTTTACACCAGTTATTTTACCAACCAGGAGCCCATACATGTTCAGATTAGACGAAGGAAATGGAGATGGATTGGGGACACACTGCGGAAAGAACCCTCAAATGTGACACAAGCACTTGACTGGAACCCGCAGGGGAAGAGGAAGTGAGGACACCCGAAGCAGACATGGAAGCGGAGCATTTTGGATGAGCTCAGGATCATCGACCTGACATGGGAAACAGCCAAGAAACAGGCCTAATGACTGCAAAAAGTGGAAAATAACTGTTGAGGCCCTATGCTCCACAAGGGACAAAAAAAATGGATTTTGATGTCCATTCGCAACTTTTCTGCACTACCAGCATGAAATTAAAAATCGTAAAAAAACCCTTCACCCTACTGTCCAGTTTTAAATATAGTTGGGTTTTTTTCTGTCTATCTTTACATTCTGAGTTCAAACTGTACCGAGATCAACTTCATCTTTCATCCTTTCAGGGTTGATAAATTAAGTACCAGTTGAGTACTGGAGTCAATGTAATCATCCAAACCCCTCTTGCCAAAAACTTCAGGCCTTGTGCCTATAGTAGAAAGGATTATTATTATTAAGGTGGCAAACAGGCAGAGTCATTAGCATACTGAGCAAAATGCTTAGTGGCATTATATTCATCTTTCTGTTCGTAGTAGTTAAGAGCGCGGGCTACTAATCCCAAGGTTCCGAGTTCGATTCACGGCAGCGACCTGATTAATAATAGTAATAATAATAATAATAATAATAATATAATAATAATAATAGTAACATCGATAGGAATGAGAACCCAGGTTCGAAATTTCCCCAAGACACCTGACGAAGGCTGGAGGGTATATCAGCCGAAACGTTGTGTTAACAACAAACAAGATGAGGACGAATAGCGGACGTTAAACGACAATGATGATGATGATGATGATGATATATACACATACAAATATATATATATATATATATAATATATATATATATATATATATATATATAT
>NC_069009.1:9201295-9202591 GCF_001194135.2 Octopus bimaculoides
TATGTATGCAAATATATACGTACATATATAGAGAGAGAGAGAGACTATGCCTTTCATCCTTTTAGAGTTGATAAAAACAAGTACCAGTTGGACACTGGAGTCGATGTAATTGACTTACTCCCTCTTCTGAAATTGCTGGCCTTGTGCCAATATTTCGGTTAGTCTCATCCATCACAAAATCCACCACTACACCATTAGGTTACCACCACCATCACAACTCCCAGCATCACAACCACAACCATCACAGACATGACAATCACCACCACAACTACTACCACCACCACCATAACTGCTACTCTCACCATCACAACCACTACCAACACCATCACCATCACAACCACTACCACAACCACAACCACCACGTTCACAACCACAACTACTACCGTTGGCTCTAATGACACCACTAACACTGCACCAACCACAGCCACCACCAGCAACACTATAGAATTATCACCACCTCAAACACCACCACCATCACCACCACCACCACCACCACTGCCATCACCCCCACTCCCACTATATATTTTACAGCTGGCAAGTTTTGGCAGTTTATGTATGTTGTTGCTACGGTAACAATGTTTATGACTTGAGCAAACACAGGAACAGGAAGTGAGCCTATGGCAGCAGCAGCAGCAAGTGTGGTAGTAGGTGGACTGCCATATATGGGCATGGCACCTTGATATCTTATACCCTTTCCTTTACACACACACACACACACATACATACATACATACATACATACATACATACATATATATATATATATATACACACACACACAAACACAGGTAGGAATATACACACACATGTCAACATACGTTTGTATTAACTCAGCTCACATAGATTGTATATTGTGTATATAATCTATCTGTGTACACCATAATACATCCTTGTTGCCATATGTTGAGTCTACACAGAAACACGATCATATATACACCCACACACATACACTAATATATATACATACATATATGTGTGTGTATGTGTTTGATTGTGTTAGTGTGTGTGTGCTGGTATATATGTGTGTGTGTTTGTGTACGTGTTTATGTGTGTATGTGTGTGTTTGTGCATATATATATGTGTGTGTGTAAGCATGTATGTGCTTGTGTGCATGTGCTATTTCTTTACTACCCACAAGGGGCTACACACAAAGGGGACAAACAAAGACAGACAAACGGATTAAGTCGATTATATCGACCCCAGTGCGTAACTGGTACTTATTTAATCGACCCCGAAAGGATGAAAGGCAAAGTCGACCTCGGCGGAATTTGAACTCAGAACGTAGCGGCAGACGAA
>NC_069009.1:9202742-9205242 GCF_001194135.2 Octopus bimaculoides
TAATAAAAAAAAAAGGCATCGGAGGTATGATGCATATCTTGCGCGCACACAAAGATGAAATAAAATTTGATTTAATAATCTCAGACGAATTGATATTTCAACAAAATGAAATCAAGAGTTATTTCCCCTGCTTATTGTTTATGCATATGTAACAAATAAAAAAAACCATTTTGATTCATCACACCAAAATTTGATGAGTTCGAGCCACTCACTCAATGAGTATTTCTGCTAAATTTGGTGAAAATCTGTTCAGCCGTTTTCCAGTAATTTTGCAAACACGCAGACAAAGACGAACGGCTACACGACCCTACTTTTGCTTAGACACGCAGGGTAATTAAACACAACTGACATAAACACCTTCCCTCTCCACATATACATAAGCAGAGAGA
The DNA here is from genome assembly GCF_001194135.2 of Octopus bimaculoides. Classification (NCBI taxonomy): domain Eukaryota; kingdom Metazoa; phylum Mollusca; class Cephalopoda; order Octopoda; family Octopodidae; genus Octopus; species Octopus bimaculoides. The sequence continues at coordinate 9,203,132 of NC_069009.1, forward strand.
GAGAGACGGAGAAGGAGAGAACAAGAGAATCATTACGATGTCTGCTGTCAAATAAGTGAGCATCGAATCAATGAACCAAATAGGTTGGGCCAAAACATCTCATATCTTTCCTTGGTCACCCCATGTTTACCTAGCATACACAACACTTGTCAAGGTTCATGGCTTAGTGTTTAGCTTATTTGACTGATGATTGCAAGATTGTGGTTTCAATTCCTGGACCAGGTGATGCATTGTATTCTTGAGGAAAATCCTTAATTTTCATATTGCTCAAGTCCACTAGCTGGTAAAAAGGAGCAAGCACCCTGATCAGGACTGACCACGGGCTAAATAACCACTTTATTCCTCAATAGTGACTACTATAGTATATGTTACATATTGTAGTCTTAGGTACACTATGCCTGAATAAAAGATGAGATTGTCATGGCTAGTAGATATTTGATCATAAATCTGTGAGACGGAGCTGGCATAGGGCTAAATAATCATTATATCCCTTAATAGTGACTACTACAGTATACAATACATGATGTAATCCTAGATACACTATGACTGAATAAAAGTTGGAATGGTCATGATTGGAGCATTTTATTGATAGGTCTGCTGGATCAAGTGTTACTTGGGGCTAACGAACAACCTTTACTTTTAGCCGTCATTTACCATTCAGGCCCTGGGGTAGGAATCTTGCTTCCCAACCACATGGTCCTAAGTTCAACCCCAGAGTGTCCTCTACTTTAGGCTCAGGCCAACCAAAGCCTTTTGTAGACGGAAACTGAAAGAAGCCCGTCTTGTGTGTGTGTGTGTGTATGTATGTATGTATGTATATATATATGTGTGTGTGTGTGTCTGTATATATATATTTATATATGTGGGTGTGTGTGTCCCTCACCACAGCATCATCACCTGGAGTTGGTGTATTGACGTTCACGTAAGTTAGTGGTTCGACAAAAGACACCGATAGAATAAGTACCAGGCTTCAAAAAATGTGCAGGGCTCGATTCGTTCAAGTGAAAACTTCGTAAGACGGTGCTCCAGCATGATCACAGCCTAATGACTGAAACAAGTAAATGAAAAAAACGATTCGTGGAGAAATTGCGACACACACGCACAAATTGAGTGAAGTTGTGTTCTAAGGGAGACAATTCATTTACAAGTACTTATGGTTTACCTGCCCTTTAGACTACTTTTTTTTATCGTAAACATGACGCTATGAAGGTGACCTCAATGCGGGTTTGACCTACTAAAAATTGCAGCTAAACCTCCCTCAGATATCACCTCACAGATTAGAAAAGGAAAAGAGGCGTTGTATTTCTTGATATCAATAAAGACGAGGTGGCCATGACTACCATGACAGATGCAGGTGTGTCTGTATGGTAAGAAGCTTGCTTCCTAACCACATGGTTCCAGGTTCATGTTACATTAGGCAAGTATCGTATCTTCTATTATAGCCTTGGGCCAACCAAAGAATGGGACTAAATATTTTTTACTTTAGGCACAAGGCCCGAAATTTGGGGGAGGGGAGTCAGTCCATTACATTAACCCCAGTATGCAAATGGTACTTAATTTATTGACCCGAAAAGGATGAAAGGTAAAGTTGACCTCAACGGAATTTGAACTCAAAACATAAAAACAGACGAAATACTGCTAAGCATTTCACCCAGTTTCTGCCAGCTCATTGCCTTATGGGGTTATATAATCACCATATCCCTTAATAGTGACTACAACAATATACATTTCATGATGTAATCCTAGATACACTATGCCTGAATAAAAGTTGGGATGGTCATGAGTGGAGCATTTTGTTGATAGTGTTACCTGGAGCTAAAGCACAGCTTTTACTTTTTAGCTGCCTTTCATTATTCAGGCTGTCAATTAAAAAGCTTGCTTCCCAACCCAACAGTGTCTTCTATAGCCTCAGGCCGACCAAAGACTTGGGAGTGGATTTGGTAGATAGAAACTGAAAGAGACCCGTCGTGTGTGTGTGCGTGCGTGCGTGCTTGGGTGTCTTTATGTCTGTGTTTGTCACCCATCACCACTTGACAGTTGTCGTTGGTGTGTTTATGTCCCCACAACCTACAGGTTTGGAAAAGAGATCAATAGAGTAAGGACCAGGCTTG
>NC_069009.1:9208753-9210577 GCF_001194135.2 Octopus bimaculoides
ATTAGTGCCCTTGTTCACTTTAGTGACATGTATATTTCTGCCTTTAGGTTGTAAAATTGCGAATTAGCCACCCATATTATACACACACACACACACACACACACACACACACACAAATAAATACATACATACATACATACATACACACGCGCACATACGTGTGTGTGAAAGAAGCCCGTGGTATATATACGACGGGTCTAGGGGTTCCAATTTTAATTAAGTTTGACCCCGGCTAAAAAAACACTTCTATTCTTCGTAAAGGTATTGCTACACACACGCACAAAATGAAGTTGTGTTCTAAGGGAGGTAATTCCCTTATATAGAGCCGTGGATTACCTCCCCAATATTTTCTTTTTCTTTGATATAGCAACTATGTAATAATGACAGTCGCCCCACATGGGTGAATGATCTACTAAAAATAGCAGCCATATCTCCTGTCAATTGTACCCCACAATCTTAAAAAGGCAAAAATACATGATGGCCCCCAATAAAAGTGAGGATGGCCTCAACTGGAATGGCTTTGATGATGGGTTCATTTTATGACATCCCGTCTGGGATTAAACGTGAATCATAATAAACACGGGAGACATTAAATTAGAGTACCAGTTATATACGGAGGTTATTTTAATAGATTCAGCATTATTCCCAGACATTTGATATCTTTGCTTCACCACATCAGGTGTTTGCTTAGGGTTGTCAGGGGAGGAGCTCTGAGGGGCATGTGTCCCACTCAAGAAAAGAAGTGTGCCCTTCTAAATAATGTTATTACGCCCTTTACTCTTGGAATTCTATTTCCTTCTGACCTTGTGCCCGCCCTTCAAAAAATTCCTGGGACCGCACCTGGTTGTGAATGGTATATTCCTGGGAATAGCATACAAAACAACTTCATCATCATCATCATCCTCATCATCACATATTCAACAGCATCAGTTTGGGTGCCATGTAAAAGGCACCTGTGCCAGTACCACTTAAAAATCACCCATGTTGGTGCCACATAATAGCAATGGTGCTGGTGTCACATAAAAAAAAACATCCAGTACACTTGGTAAAGTGGTTGGCATTAGGAAGGGCATCCAGCCATAGAAACCCTGCCAACTAGAATATAGTGCAGCTCTCCAGCATTCCAGCTCCTATCAAACCATCCAGCTCATGAAGTATGAAAAGAAGACATTAAATGATGATGATGATGACGATGACGACGATGACGATAGTAGTCATCAGTTATCACCATCATCATCATAAGTCAAAGCAATCATCATATAATCAACAGCATCATCATCCTCATCACCATTCTCCTCCTCATAACATCCAGCATCAACACATATTCCTCATCATCATCTTCGGTATCACCTTCTTTGTCATCATCATTTCTACATCTACATCTTTCATGCTGGTACAGTCGTCCTAGGCCTGATGGTCTTTCAGTAGCCAACCCTCATGTGCTTTCAAGTAAGACATGAATATAGAGCAGCAGGGCATGTTTTTTACAGCAGGTGTAAACAATGGCACCACCACTGTGGTAACATATTTAGCATAAAATGTTACCATTGATATTGAGCCTGATGCGTTCCATTTTCCATTGTGCTACGATCAGGGTGATGGGAGAGGATGTAAGTTGATTACATTAGCTCCAGTGTTCAGTTGGTATTTTTTATTTATCAACTCCAAAAGGATGTAAAGCAAAGATGACCTTGGTGGAATTTGAACTCAGAATATAAAGACATGAAATGTCACTCAGCATTTTGTCCAGTTTGATAGAGAGTCTGCTGAGTTCCACCTTAAAGAGATAGGCATAATATTAATATGTTGTTTTGTAATAGGCGC
>NC_069009.1:9210719-9213718 GCF_001194135.2 Octopus bimaculoides
GTATATGTGTGTGTGTCTGTGTTTGTCCCCACTAACATTGCTTGACAACCCGATGCTGGTGTGTTTACGTCCCCCGTAACTTAGCGGTTCGGCAAAAGGACACCGATAGAATAAGTACTAGGCTTCCAAAGAATAAGTCCTGGGGTCGATTTGCTCGACTAAAGGTGGCGCTCCAGCATGGCCGCAGTCAAGTGACTGAAACAAGTAAAAGAGTAAAAGAATGATACAGAGAGACATACTATTAACATGGTGATGTTTTGTGTTGGTGAGTCATATGTTACATGTAAACATATCAATGTGTGCTGTTGTGCTGGACAGTAATACGTAGTATTACAGATAGAAGGGTTGATGGATGGAATACTCCAGCTGCACCTCTTGCTTATTTAGCTGCTCAGTATCCAGTTTCTCTGTAGTTCTTGTTCTCTTCAGTTTCTTTAATTTACACTGGAGTTCAAACCATTGGTAAATGGTCACTCCTGCAGTCTGTTCCTGGATATGTTTTTGCATGTTTCACTGATCTTTTAAATCTTTCATTGATAGAGATATAATCAATTTGCTTTCTCAAGGATCCTTGCTTCAAGCTCTTGTGTTATAGGGCTGGGGTCATCTCAGGTTGGTGGTCACAGAAAAGTCATCATGTGTAGAGCTGACCTGGTTGACCAGTGTTCTCCATCATTAACAATCCCGTCCCAGTCCCTCTGCATCATACAAGATGATGTTAAGCCTCTGGAGATCTTACTTAATCATGTCCAACCATCTGGTGTGGAGCCTTTGAAAGGGCCCCTTCCAGACTGCAGCAGCTGCATTCATTGAGAGTAGGACCTTGGTAGGCTGATCTGGTGGGAAGTGATGTAATTTCACAAGATCACTCCATCAGTTACAATGGGTTCCAGTTGATCTCATCAACAGAACAGCTTGCTCATGAAATTAACGTGCAAGTGGCTGAGTACTCCACAGACATGTGTTCCCTTAATGTAGTTCTCAAGGAGATTCACCTTGACACAGAATGACAAGGCTGGCCCTTTGAAATACAGGTACAACTCATTTTTACCATCTGAGTAGACTGGAGCAATGTGAAATAAAGTGTCTTGCTCAAGGACACAACATATCACCGGGAATTGAACTCACAATGTTACAATCATGAGCCGAATACCCTTACCACTAAGCCATATGCCTTCACCAATTTTACAGATAGAAAAAACATTAATACATGGGGTGGATAATAATGTATAATGTTACACATAGACATTACTGTGTTGGGTAGTAACATACGTGGTCTGATCGATAAGTATCTGAACTGTTGCCATAGTAACAAAGCTAAAGCATGCTGAGTGAAGCTGCTTGGCACAGATTGACCTTAAACTCTGATGTGCATGTGCACTAAGTGTTAATGTTCTTGCTCCTTCTGCTGTTTACAGCAGTGCTTGGAAGGAAGGTGTGTAACATGTAATCATTGCATTGACTGTGACAGAGAAAGTTGAGCAGAGAATCTGCATCAAATTTTGCCAAAAGCTTGGTGATACCTGCTCAGAGACTTACACAAAGTTTTCAAAAAGTTTTCATCGTTCTCGACACAATCAAGATCTTGTGCAACTGAAACCCAAGTGTCATTTTGGTCAGCTGAAAGCAGTTTTGGCACAAACTTGGTGGACATGCGTCTCATACCCAGATCTTCAGTGATAATGGACTGAACTGAACTATAAATAATCTGCGCATCCTCTGATAACCCATGGATGGTAATTTGACAATTTCCCCTCACACCTGCCCACACATCTGTGATGTTTCCCTCAGTTCTGCTGGTTGCAGGTCCCCCAGGACGTTCATCGATATCAACACATTTTTGGCCTTCTTGGAAACGTCTGAACCACTCGTACACTTGTGTGCAGCTCATACACTCCTCTCCATACCCTTTCTGCAACTTTGCATAAGCCTCCAAGCAGGTGTCGCCATGACAACTTTCTCTGTCACGGTCAATGTAATGATCACACACTACACACCTTCCTTCCAAGCACTGCTGTAAACAGCAGAAGTGAGATAGAATGTTAAAATTTAGTGCATATGTACAGCAGTATACTAGGTCAATCTTTGCCAAGTGGCTTCAGTCTGTGCTTTAATTTCGTTACTATGGCAACATTCTGGATACTTATTGATCAGCAATATATAATATAATAGACAGATATAGCATTAATATATGGTAGTGTGTTAGGGAGCAATATATAATGTTGGCCTAAAGTTATAGTAGAAGACACTCTCACAAGGTGTCACACACTGGGACTGAACCCAGAACCACATGGTTGAGAAGCAAACTTCTTAACTATACAGCCACACCTGCCCTATAAAATGTAAGGAGCCAAAAGTAATACCACTAAACATTTTGTCCAACGCGCTAATAATTCTGCCAGCTCACCAATTAACACACACACACATATATTTATAGGAGGTTAATTATATTGCCAGTCATAGAGTGGCCAATAGGTTTGCATCCATAAATCACTTAGTCTTATCGATGGCTCATCAGACTCCTATGGCCGCAAGCATTAGAGTCCGACAAGCCATCTATAAGGCTAAGTGCTTTATGGATGTGAAATCATTGGTCACTCTATGACCAGCAATATAATTAACTTCCTATAAATATGTAGTGGCGCGTGTAGCCGCCATCTTGGGAAGTGCCATTGCGCATGTGCAAGGGACTTGCCATCAGCAGAAGTACCCAAGCACGCATGCGCAATGCAACAGGTGGAGAGAAAGCAATAGCGTCCGACCTCTTTTTCCATCCAGCAGTGGTGGTGACAACACGTATGTCTCAACTCGACCCCGACTTGTGGTCGAAGCTTCTTTGGTATTCTAGTGGCATGCCTATTCACCCAGGGACGAAACAGCTCTACACTAGAATAAACTATGTTCTGTTGTTACCGTTATCCCTCGTGTTGTTGTATTTCTGGATTTTAATGATTAATATAAGAACTGGGGAGAGACGGCCGAGCCGTCATATCTCATCC
>NC_069009.1:9214434-9223093 GCF_001194135.2 Octopus bimaculoides
GCGACGACACGACAATAGCCTCATGGAGACCCAACACTTCGTTCAGCAGCTTACGGACCTCCATCTTCATCGCCTCCAGCTTCTTAGGGTCAACACCAACTTCTTGCTACGTACACAGCAACCAACAGCACTCGCACAGGTTCTATCTCAACACTGTTTGTGAATCATTTCACCATGGTTAACAGCGAATACAACCTGCGAGAACTCCTGTATCAAGTATCCGGCTCGGCATAGAAGTCTCAACTTCACGACATGTGACTTAGCTCTGCCTCCACACCTCAACCTCTTATATACAGACTTTCAATCTACTGTGTACCTTAACTACGAGCTGGTATTTACCATCCTTGTGTCTGGACTTTCTGTCAATGTCCTTAGAGACTCCTTTCTATGCTCTGTATTTCTCGCACTCCAAAGTTCTTCAAGGTCGACGCTAATGGTCGTACAGAGATTGTGTCTGTCGACCGTCTGAAAAAAGCGTACCTTGAAAAACCCTCAACTTCCGTGGACGACGTGCCTGTTTTTCAAACACCGCACACACTACTGTCAACATCATTACCACCACACACACCACTGTCAACATCTTTACCAACGCATACACCAACATCAATACCATCACAAACACACACACCAGAAACCACTCCACCTTCATCGTTGCGACAAAACTCAAGTGACCCTTATGTCACTAGATGTGGCCGGACAGTGCATTGGCCAAAGAACCTTTCCAAAACAATATACATTTGACATTTTTTGTGCCGCCGGCATTTCATTTCTCTGTACAAACAAACATTGTTTTTCTTCCATTTCTGTGCACAATAACGTGCTAAAAGAAAATATGTACACATTACATATTATTTCAACCTTTGCATGCACATTTGCTCACGCCAACACCTTCGTTGCAACTTTCTTTCACACAGACCCTTTATCTCTAGGTCTGGATGAACTTTTCATGTTGAACAGAACCTTTTTTCTTACTCACATCGTGTCGGATGCAAAAGTTTTGCTTCCATTATTGCATCCGACACAGCATTGTTTTGCAAATTTATTGAGCTTGTCATTCTTTGTTTTAACAAAACAATTTTTGTTTTTTCATTGTATAATTTTAGCCATGTTTTCTGGGTTCGGCGGCCATCTTGTTTCGTGCTATACACTCGGGGGGGGAGACATTGTAGTGGCGCGTGTGGCTGCTATTGGCCGCCATCTTGGGAAGTGCCATTGCGCATGTGCAAGGGACTTGCCGTCAGCGGAAGTACCCGAGCACGCATACGCAATGCAACAGGTGGAGAGAAAGCAATAGCGTCCGACCTCTTTTTCCATCCAGCAGCGGTGGTGACAACACATATGTCTCAACTCGACCCCGACATGTGGTCGAAGCTTCTTTGGTATTCTAGCGGCATGCCTATTCACCCAGGAACGAAATGGCTCTACACCAACTTAGAATAAACTAGTGATCTGTTGTTACCGTTATCCCTCATGTTGTTGTATTTCTGGATTTTAATGATTAATATAAGAACTGGAGAGAGACGGCCGAGCCGTCATATCTCATCCAATTCTTATAAATACATTTACTGCTCTAACATTTAGAGTGTGCTTCTTTTTCAGGTCTATGATCCACTGACAATATATGTATGTATGTACGTACACACACACACACACACACACACACACACACACACACACACACACACACACACACACACATGCATACATACAGTAATTCTATGTATTTCTGTTTCAGACAACCTGACAATATAACTCTATTCAACAATGTCAACAGTGTCAAGTTATGCCTTGGTGTTTTGTCCAAAATGGTGGATTATCACAACAGAGATGTATTGGTGGTTACACTGGAGGCTGCAGCCTACATGTTTAAGTAAGTTGGTTTTAGCTACATGTGAAAAAGGATTGGCTGGAGACTGCTAGTGTTGATAAACCCTGGAAATATATAGATGTTAGTGAGAGTCGATTGGGTGGTAACTGGTGGTATTATGTGTTGGTATACCTTTTAAATGTATATTTATATATGAGGGCGGTTAGATAGTTGGTTGGAGTATTTGTGTTCATGTCTTCCCATCGTCGTCGTCATTTTACATTCACTTTCCATGCTGGCATGGGTTACACAGTTTGACTGGAGTTGGTAAGCTGGTGAGCTACACCAGGCTCCAATTATCTATATTGACATAGCTTCTACAGCTTGATGCCCTTCCTAATGCCAACTGTGAGTGTAACACGATGACGATGAGAAGACATGAACACAAATATTCCAACCAACTGTCTAACCACTCTCATATATAGATATACATTTAAAAGGTATACCAACACATAATACCACCAGTCACCACCCAATTGACTCTCACTAACATACATACATACATACATACATACATACTGAATGTACTGGGTGTTTTTTATGTGGCATGGGTACTTCTTTGTATGGGTACTTTTTATGTGGAACCAGCAGAGGTGCATTTCATGTGCCACTGGCTCAAGAGCTCTTTATGTGATACTAGCATGGGTGCTCTTAGGGCACCAGCAAGTGCACTCTTTACATGGCACCAGCACAAGTGCTTTTCACGTGGCACCAGTATGTGTGCTTTTCATATAGTACTGGCACAGGTACTTTTCATGTGGCACCAACAAGAGTGCTCTTTATGTGACACCAGTACGGGTGCTTTTCATGTGACACTGGCATGGGTGCTTTTCCCATGGTATAGGCACGGGTGCTTTTTATATAGCACCACCGTGGGTTTGTTCAACATGGTGCTTGCATGGGTACTCTTACCATGAGACTGGCACAGGTGCTTTTTGCATGACTCTGGCATCTGTAAATACATATGGATATGTGAGGGTGGACTGACTGCGGACTGATATTTTGTGTAGTTACACAAAGGCTCTCTACATTCTGCGACATTGTTTTGCTTATCTACTATGCTGGTGCAGTCACCTAGAGGTTCTGAGTTCAAATCCAAGTTAGGTACTTAGGTAATTTACAAAACAAATCAACTGAAGTAAAAACTATCAAGGAACATAGAGAGTGGAATGAGAGCAGTGTACCCCTGTGGATCAAAAAAGAGTTAGCTTCAGAATTCCAATACAGCAACTGAGTTCAACACAAGACACCTGAAGAGGACTGGAGCATGCAACAGCTGACGCATAGTGAAAGCCACAATCAAGATAAGGAGACCAGTTTGACTAATATAAAATGCGTACATAATCTGTAAATGTTTATTAATATGTACTCCCTTTCTATATTACAAATCAGGAAAGAACACTTGTTACTCCCTGTACCATTCGAACTCCTGAAGGATCTGTGTAAGGATCTTGCTTACCACGTTTACTCGCTCTGTAAACCCTTGTTGCAAGGACGTAAACCAAGTAAGCAAGCTGTTGAAGAGAAATACAGCCAGATCATTACAGTATTTCATTTACTCCTGGAACAAGCTTGCAGGTACTCCTTACTCTATTTATGTCTTTGGTCTTATTAACTTTGGTTTATTTTATAACTGAATTTTGTGTGGCACTATAAAATTAGTGTGGTGGTGTGTAGCTTAGTGGTTAGGGTGTTGAACTCACAATTGTAAGATTGCGGTTTCAGTTCCTGGACTGGACAATGTGTTGTGTTCTTGAACAAAACACTTCACTTCACTCTGCTCCAATTCACTCAGCTGCAGAAATGAGTACCACTAGTGGAGGCACGTGGATTAGAGGTTAGGGTGTTGGATTCATGACCACAAGATTGTGGTTTCAATCTCTGGACCAGGTGATCCATTGTGTCCTTGAGAAAAACATTTCATGTTAATCTAGTTCACTCAGCTCGAGAAATGAGTGTAGCCTGGAGAGAGATGGGCTCCACCAGGTTTTCTCGCCCTAAATATGCTGCATGACTGCAGCACCCCAACAACCCCCAAAAGGTTAAGGGACTTGTCAATTATTAATTGTCAATAAAATTAGTCTTGAGGGAGAGGTGCATAGTGATGCCTACTCAGTGGTCAAAGTAAATGGTCACCTTTCGGAGCCATTTCGTATTGTGTGCTCAATCCATCAGAAGTGCCTTTCATCTCTTTTATACATTCTGGTACTCGAGCCTGAAGCTAGAACTGTTAAGGGGCATCTCTTTCGAATGGAGATGTGAGAGAGCAGTGTTGGCGTATGCAGATAGCATCAAGATTATGATATCAGACATGATGGAAGTTCAGGGATTCAAATCTATTTTGAAGGAATACAATGTGATGGCAGCAGCTAAGATACACCTGAAGTCAGTAGGCTTGCAGCTTAGCAACTGGACAGGTAAGTCTATTCAAACAAACAGCATAATAGGTTGATGGACAGATGGACCAGTGAAAATACTTGGGGTCTGGTTTGGCCCAGACCTCCAGATGGGAAAGAACTGGGATGACTTTATAACTTACCACCTGGCCATTGCACCTTGCATTTGGCCTTACTGGAATGTTTACTTTTCCACTTTCCTGTAGAAAGGATGCATCCCATTGGTCAGCTTGTCCATCTGTTGCCAGCACCCTCTTGAAGACAGGGTTGGCATGCCATGGCTGCTAATGTACAGACACATGCCGTGACTATGTTACTTACGGATTTTCCTGGACAGTAAACTGTTGTGGTCTCCGTTTGCAAGACATGCCTTTCTGCAGCTCATCTCTTTGATGGAGAGGCAATTGTGGGTGAAGAAAAGACCAAAAGTGGGAACCTGGTATCTGAAATGTCGTCAGGTGCTCATTGCCCCTTACCAGTTGAGCAATGCAGTTGGTAGAAGTTCTATGTTAGCAATATATAGAAATCTAGTGGTGGGCAAGAGCAACGACATTTTCAGTGAGGATGAAGTAGCTGGTCTGCTTCAGAGGACTTTCAGGTCTGGTACTACCACACATCATCATCATCATTTAGCATCTGCTTTCCATGCTGGCAAGGATTAGATGGTTTGACAGAAACTGGTAAGCTAGAAGGCTGCACCAGGTTTCAATCTGATTTGGCATGGTTTCTACAGTTGGATGCCCTTCCTCACACCAACCACTCCAAAAGTGTAATGGGTGCTTTTTACATGCCACTGGCATGGGTGCCAGTTACCTAACACTGGCATTGGCCACAACTTCAATTTCATTTGGCTTGACAGGTCTTCTCAAGCACAGCATATCACCAAAGGTCTTGGCCACTTATCATTGCCTCCATGAGGCCCAATGTTTGAAGTGTGCTTTTTAATTGCTACCAGCACAGGTGCCAGTTATATGGCACTGACATCGGCCCTGGCCTGGCAGTTATAGAGGAGCACTGCCAGTTCAAGACAAACCTTACAGGCATGAAAGTGCTGCCAAGTGGTACCTGTCTGAAATGTGTGCGGAGCAACAAAACCATTTTGCACATGCTCATGCAGTGTCCAAGTATTGCTGACCTGTGGGGTTATGTCAAGCAACTGTTATCACATGTGGAAGAAACCTGAGTATCAGCCAAATCCATCATGAGGATCACCTCACCACCCACCTTTAATGAAGCAGGGCAGGTGGTGTTCCTCTGTTTAGTGGCTATGGCAAAAGAGGTTGTGGTGGACAAGGTTGAAAGGATTGAGGAAAGACACCTTCCTCTTTGGTCAAGCTCTCCTGAAATTTCTAAGTTCCACCTGGAAAGGAAAATGAAGGTAGAGAGGAAAGTGCTACCCCCCAGTGAATTTGTGGAAAGACAGGGGACTGTGGGGGGAAATGGTGAGAATGAATGACCCTACCCTCAATATGTGCCTGTAGATTGAAAAGCAGGAGAGAGGGATCGTACTTTTAGTGGTCAGGGTAATCCTGGATCTGTGGGGTCATTGATTAGCCCTAGTTGGTGGCTATGGCAAAAGAGGTTGTGTGGCAGACGAGGTTGAAAGGAAAGACATCTTTTTTGGTCAAGCTCTCCATAAATTTCTAAGTTCCACTTGGAAAGGAAAGTGAGTGTGGAGAGAGAAGTATTACCTCCCAGTGAATTTGTGAAAAAGTGGGCTTGGTTTCGCTTGGCTTCATGCTCTTGCTTGATTGGGTAGGGATCATTTAAAGTTAGTGATTTCAGAGACATCATCATGAGTAGAGCCAATCAGGACCACAAGTGCTCTCCATTCCTGGTGGTCCCATTCTGCAAGGTGACATTGAGTCTCTGGAGGTCTTCAATCACATCCAGCTGTCTTGTGCGGGACCTGCCATAAGGCTTCTTCCAACCCACAGCTGTTGTGTTGAATGAGATTAAAGCCCTGGTAGGATAATCTAGCAGGAGATGGAGGATATGTCTGTATCAGTGCTTACAACGGATAGCCATGAGGTGGGAGGCTGTGGGCTTATGTATGCGCATATACAGTTCTTTGTTGGAAGAAGCTGTTGATCCTCTTTGTCAGGTTCTTCAAGAGGGGTCATGTTTCTGCTCCATAAAGGAGAATGGAGAGGACCAGTGCATTGTAGATGCAGAACTTCATCTTCTGAGAGAGAAAAGGTGGGGGACTCTAACAAAAGTGATTAGGTGAATGGATCTGCTCTAAGCATGTACCTGTAGATTGAGGAACAGCAGTTGGGAGAGGGCTCATGCTTTTGGTGGTCAGGGTAACCCTGGATCTGTGAGGTTCCTTCATTGACCCTAGTTGGAGTTTCTTCTGTATCAGGAAGACTACATCAGTCATGTGTTCACATATTTTGTATGCTATCTTTTACTTTTCTTTTATCTTCTATTTGCTTCAGTCATTAGACTACGGCCATGCTGGGGCACCGCCTTGAAGAACTTTTAATCAAATGAATTGACCCCAGTACTTATTTTTTTAAAGCTTGGTGCTTATTCTGTCAGCCTCTTTTGCCAAACCACTATGTTATGAGGATGTAAAAATACCAGCACCAGATGTCAAGCAGTGACAGGACACACACACACATATATATACATGACGGGCTTCTTTCAGTTTCCATTTACCAAATTCATTCACAAGGTTTTAATCAGCCTGAGGCTATAGTAGAAGACACTTGCCCAAGGTACCACGCTGTGAGACTGAACATAGAATCATATGGTTGGGAAGCAAGCTTCTTACCTTTGTAACTCCTTGCTTTTGTTTATCACAGTGATGGTTTTCTATTTGAGTGTTTCATTGTTTGTTGTTTTTTTTAATGGTTTTGTTGTTGCTGTGTTTGTGTGTTTTCTTCTCTTTGTTGTGCTTTTGTGTTTTCTTCTTGCAGTTTTTGTGTTGTGTGTGAGAAGGATCCAAGGACTTGTGAAACTAATTACAGAGCTCCAATGTTGAAAGAAACATCAGAGAGTTGTGTTAAACCAGTGGAAAAGTTTGCTAAACTATTGTTAGAAATAACCGATACTTGTAGTCTTCCACTGATTATGGTAAACCAATGTTTGGTTCTCACGTCTTTTATTGGATAACAGTTCTTACCAGTTGGTAGTGTTTTAATTTTACTAACTTCTTGAAATATACAATATTGGTTTCAGATTTTGGCACAATGCCAGTAATTTCAGGGGAAGGGGTTAGTCTGGTATGTCAACCCCAGTATTTAACTAGTACTTATTTAATCAAACCCGAAAGGATGAACAGCTAAGTCAACTTCTGTGGAATTTGAACTCATAAGGTAGATGGATGAAATGCTGCTAAACATTTTGCTTGGTGTGCTAATGGTTCTGTCAATACGACACCTTAAATTGACCTTGGTGGAATTTGAACTCAGAACATAAAGGACAAGGTGGTGCTAAGCATTAAGCCCAGCATGCTAATGATTCTGCCACCTCACTGCCTGCAATATTGTTTACTTGTTGTTGTTACTTAATCCTCAGTTGTCAGTCCTGATCTAGGATGTAGCATATGTATGATCAGAGATGTTCCAACCATGACCATCACATCTTTTATTCAGACATAATGTATCAAGGGCTACATTATCTAATGTATAGTATATGATTGTCAGCATTAGTGGCTATAGTAGTTGTTTAGCCCCAGGTCACTCTTGATTCATCAGACCTTTGATCAAAGACATTCCAGCTGTGTCCATTCTGTCTTTATTCAGACATTGTGTATCTAGGAATACATTAATGTATTGTATACAGGACTGGATTAAGACCCATAGAGGCCCTAAGCGCTTAAACTTATGGTTGTCAATTGCAAAGACTTTAATCAGATCATCACAATGATACCATGAACACTTTGAAATTATATTTCCCAAAATACAAACCACCTCCAGTATTACGTTAACAAGTTTAAAGTGATTTCTTTTGTGCTGTAAACCATTTACCAGTACTGTTGTTCCCCTCCCTCCATCTTTCCTTGATGCCCTAAGCACGTGATTATTTTGCTTAATGGTTAACCCAGTGTTGATTGTTTGGCTGTTAATGTCACAGTTGTTATTAATGAGGATAATTACTTCTTACATTTGTAAAAAAGATCCCCTGATATTAAAAGAGGCATTTGTTGGCACTCCGTTGCTTACGATGTCGAGGGTTCCAGTTGATCCGATCAATGGAACAGCCTGCTCGTGAAATTAACGTGCAAGTGGCTGAGCACTCCACAGACACGTGTACCCTTAACGTAGTTCTCGGAGATATTCAGTGTGACACAGTGTGACAAGGCTGACCCATTGAATTACAGGTACAACAGAAACAGGAAGTAAGAGTGAGAGAAAGTTGTGGTGGAAGAGTACAGCAGGGTTCGCCA
>NC_069009.1:9223103-9228318 GCF_001194135.2 Octopus bimaculoides
GTTGTGGTGGAAGAGTACAGCAGGGTTCGCCACCATCCCTTGCCGGAGCCTCGTGGAGCTTTAGGTGTTTTCGCTCAATAAACACTCACAACATCCAGTCTAGGAATCGAAACCGCGATCCTATGACCGCGAGTCCGCTGCCCTAACCACTGGGCCATTGCGCCTCCACTAAAAGAGGCATAAATTTGATTAAATTCACAACTATGTATGTGATTATTTTGAAAATACCTCCTTTGTCAAGGCATGGCACCAGTTCATCGACCGTGCTAGGGATATGATAAAATCAAGGGACTGCAGCATGGCGGATTGTGAAGAGGTGGTGAAAGAGCTCAACTGAGCCAACAGTGCTTCTTATATTGATGCTGAGTAGAGGAACCCTAGAAGACCAATAGTCAGGATCACCAAGCTCTATCAAGAGAGTAACTGCAATGCATCCATTGGGATGGTATCCATGGTTGTGTAATCGGTTAATGAAAGATTCACTATGTCTCAAGCCTGTCAATTCTGTTCCCAGGATCCCTGAGAGAGCCATGGGGACAGAGTCCTCAGGCTTGAGTCATATCTGATGTATGATAATACTAAATAGGATTAGTGGCTATAGTTGTCTGTTGTTGTTTAGCCCTAGGTCAGTCCTGATCCGGCAGACCTATGATGTCCCAGCTGTGATTGTTCTATCTTTATTCGGATATACTGGAACATCATCGGTTACAGGGATGAGAACTCCAGTTGCTCCAGTCAACAGAACAGCCTGCTCATGAGATTGACATGCAAGTGGCTGAGTTTTCTACAGACATACATACCCTTAACACAGTTCTTGGGAAGGTTCAGTGTAATGCAGAATGTGACATTTACCACTCATTTTTGCCAGCACATTGTGTCCTTGAGCGAGGCACTTTATTTCACGTTGCCCCATTCCACTCAGCTGGCAAAAATGAGTAGTACCTGTAATTTCAAAGGGCCAGCCTTGTCACACTCTGTCATGCTGAATCTCCCTGAAAACAACATTAAGGGTATACTTGTCTGTGGAGTACTCAGCCACTTGCACATTAATTTCAAAAGCAGTCTGTTCTGTTGTTCAGATCAACTGGAACATTTGTCATCATAACTGACAGAGTACCAGTTTCCTTTGTTTTTTTTATTTAGGCATAGTGTATCTAGGACTACAATATCTAATGTATAATATAGTTATTAATGTTAGTGGTTATTGTCATTGTCATTGTTTAGCTCCCGGTCAGTTCTGATTCAGCAGACCTATGATCAAAGGCATTCCAATTGTGACCATCCTATATTTTATTTAGACACAATGTATCTAGAATAACATTATCAAGTTCAAATTCTGCCGAAGTCAACTTTGCCTTTCATCCTTTTGGGGGTCGATGAAATAAGTACCAGTTATGTACTGGGTCGATGTAATCGACTAACCCCCTCCCCTCAAATTTCAGTCCTTGTGCCCATAGTCATCATCATCGTTGCTTAACGTCCGCTTTCCATGCTAGCATGGGTTGAACGATTTGACTGAGGACTGGTGGACCAGGAGGCGACACCAGGCTCCAATCTGATCTGACAGAGTTTCTTCAGCTGGATGCCCTTCCTAACGTCAACCACTCCAAGAGTGTAGTGGGTGCTTTTATGTGCCGCTGGCACGAGGGCCAGTCAGGCAGTACTGGCAACGGCCACGCTCGAAATGGTGTATTTTACGTGTCACCTGCACAGGAGCCAGTCCATCGGCAACAATTATCTAATGTGTCCTTTCAAAGATACATAAGGATGTGGTGGGACAAAGATTTAACTGCTGTTTCTAGCAGTTAATAACATAATCACCTCTAATCCATTTCACTAATATTTCCTTCTCTGTATAGAATAATGTCTGTGTGGTTAAATGTTTTTATTGTAGGAAAAGGCTTTGAAAGACAATGGAAGACTTTGCAATAAAGTAAAAGAAAGCTTAATTTGTTATCATAGGTTTTTCTGTTACAGTGTCTTTATCTTTTACTTGTTTCACTCATTAGACTGTGGCCATGCTGGGGTAACACCTTGAAGAGATTTAGTCGAATGAATCAGCACTAGAACTTTATTTTTTTTTTAAAGTCTGGTACTTATTTCATTGATCTCTTTTGTCAAACTGCTAAGTTATGGAAATATAAGCACAACAGCAGTAGTTGTTAAGCACTGGTACGGTCAAACGCAGACACAAAGAGACACATGCACACACACACATTTGCTTTTATCCAAAATGGAGACAAACATCATTCTTCCATGTGAGGCTGTGTGGTAAGTAGCTTGCTTACCAATCACATTGTTCTGGGTTCAGTCCCACTGCGTGGCACCTTGGGCAAGTGTCTTCTACTATAGCCTCGGGCCAACCAAAGCCTCATGAGTGGATTTGGTAGACGGAAACTGAAAGAAGCCCGTCGTATATATGTATGTATATATATATATATATATATCAAACAATAAGCAACACGGATTTCAAAAGTGATATATATATATATATATATATATGTGTGTGTGTGTGTATGTTTGTGTGTCTGTGTTTGTCCCCCCCAACTTCGCTTGACAACTGATGTTAGTCTGTTTACGTCCCTGTAACTTAGCGGTTCAGCAAAAAGACACCAATAGAATAAGTACTAGGCTTACAAAGAATAAGTCCTGGGGTCGATTTGCTCAACTAAAGGCAGTACCCCAGCATGGCCGCAGTCAAATGACTGAAGCAAGTAAAAGAGTAAAAGAAAATATTAAGACATTTTTCTTAACTTGAAACCAATGATAGCTTTAATACACAGATAAAGAAATTCTATCCACCAATGCAATGTTGAGCACTCATTTTCATCATTTGACATTTACTTGTATATGTACACACACACACAGACACAAACACATGATGATGAGCTTCTTTCAGTTTCTGTCTACCAAATCCTCTCACAAGGCTTTTATTCAGCGCGAGGCTATTGTAGAAAGCACTTGTCCAAGGTGCCATGCAGTGGGACGTGGTTGGGAAGCAAGCTTCTCCCCACACAGCCACTCCTGCACATTATACTCATCACATAGTTTTTCATTGCCTTTCAGAGCCTCTCCTACAAATGGCAATTAACCATACGGACATTATCCTATCCTATACTCAACCCATGTTGCTTGAGATGTATAACATATTATTCTTCTTAAGTGTCTGTCAGAAAAAAATGTCTTTATAAACAGGTTTTAATATAATGTTTAATTCTGCTTCCCATCCAGGCAATCGGAGAGAACTGTCTGAACCATGAACTCTACCAAAAGTTCTTTTCCTACCTCAACATCCTCTACAAGTTTGAGCATGTCAACATGACACCTCAGTCTATGAAATTGTCAGCTTCCGGTTTCCTTATGATGATGCTTCAGTTGAAATATAAGTTCAGGTAGGTGACTTTCTGTTGTTGTTGTTCTTGTCGTCATCGTCATTGTCTTCTTCGTCTTCTTTTTCTTTGCTGTTCTTCTTCCTTGTTCTTCTCCCTCATTTTCCTCTTCTCCCCTTCCACTTCATCCTTTTCTTGTCTTCACCTCCTCCTCTTCCTTCTTTCTCTCCTTCACTACAGTGTGCCAAGTACCACAGTCGATGTACCTCACCAATTCCTGCCCTTCTGCCTATGTTCCCAACAATTATTATTCTCTGTTGTAACCATTTAATTATACTTCCTGTCACATCACACTCCAAGCCCTTCCAACCAAAAAGTCTTTTTATCTGCTCTTCCCATCTGTTCAGACTTTGTATCAAGTACTCTCCAGATAATTCTTCTTGAACCAAATAAAACAGATTTCCTGCACAAAACTCATTCCCAGATTGAGCTCTATTTTCTAAGGTTTACACTCAAATTCTTCAATACAGTTCCCAAGACCCCTAATAATAATTAGCAGGTTCATAGACTTCTCTGTTCCAGTTTTTGAGAATTTCATTCTTCAATTCACTATAATTCTCTCCCTTTTATTTTTGCTTATTATTAGTTGACTTTGCCTTTCATTTTTTAGGGGGTCAATAAGTTAACTACCTGTGAAACACTGGGGTTGATGTAATCAACCATCTCCCTTTCCCAAATCTCAGGCTTTGTGTCTTTAGTAGAAAGGACTATTATTATTATTATTATTATTATTATTATTATTATTATTAAGGTGGTGGGCTTAGTCGCATTTTGTCCATCTTGACATTCTGAGTTCAAATTCTGCCAAGGTCAGCTTTACCTTTCATCTTTACATAATCAAGAAAATATACACCAGTTGAGCACTGGGGTTAATATAATCAACTTCTCCCTCGCCCTAAATTACTGGCCTTATGCCAAAATTTGACTTTTCCAGGTCAAGTTCTCTTCACCAAGGGGAGTGGCATTAACACTTCTGCTATGGAGAATGGGTTTTCATGCGTACAACATAGTGCCAGATATCTTGGTCCTTTGTCATTTTTATAAGGTTCAGCATTCAGCATCCTGGGGTCATCCTTCAATACTTCATCCTATGTCTTCCTGGGTCTCCCTCTTCCATGAGTTCCATCCACTTTGAGTGATTGGCACTTCTTCATGGAGCTGTTGTTTAGCCTAGGTCAGTCCTGATCCAGCAGACCACATCACATGCCTAAATTTTCTTTTAGCATGTTAGCACTCTCTCACACATATACAATTACATTGCACATCCAGTGGAGCATACTAGCCTCATTCTTCTCTAGCCTTCGCATGTCCTCAGCATTCAGGGCCCATGTCTCTCTTCATGTAGAATTGCTGTTTGTAGACATGCATCTTACAACCTTCTTTTCACTCAGAGAGAGAGACTTTTGATTGTCAACAGGGGTAAAAGTTCTCTGAATTTCTTCCATTCTATTCTTATTCTAGCTATTATACTTTCCATACATCTTCTCTAACTACTAATTTGGTCTCCTAGGTAACAGAAATTATCTACTATACCTCTAAAGAGCCTCTGGAGCATTTGAGAAAATCAATTTCCCGAGTATCTGTAGCTTTTATGTGCATCTTCCATATAGAAATACTACTTTCAATGATTACCTTCCTATTATTCCACTGCACCTCTTGTGTGTCCATAGCTTACACTGGGTACACCATATAGAATTTGTGCTATATATATATGTGTGTATATATATATATATATATATAATAAAAGGATAAAATTAATTGATTTAATTAATTAATTAATCAATTAATTTATAATTTTACCAAGTAGATCGGTACGTTAAAATAAC
>NC_069009.1:9228873-9230233 GCF_001194135.2 Octopus bimaculoides
ATATATATGGTTGGCTTTTTTCAGTTTCTGTCTACCAAATCCACTCACAAAGCTTTGGTCAGTCCAAGACTATACAATTGTGGCCAAAAGTTTGGAACCTTGGTCTGAAAATTAGAATTTTTATATTAAATGCCCAAAGTTATATTTGAATTGAATTGTATTTCGGTATAACAATTTTAATTTTTCAAAATTTTTTCCAAACTTTTGTCCACAACTGTAGTAGAAGACACTTGCCAAAAGTGCCATGCAGTGGAACTGAACCTAAAACTATGTGATTGAGAAGCAGACTTCTTACCACACAGCCATGACTGCACCTATAAACCACACTTGTGCCTATGAGCCACACCTGTGCCTATATATTTAATCTTTATTTCTCTCTCTGTTTCTTGTAGTTACAACAAAACTCTTGCAGACCTGATATGTCTTTTTTATGACAAATTATTCCAATGCCTTTTCCAACACTATTATAGAATATCTTTGGTGGAGATTATTTCAACTGGACTTCGCAACTGTTTCTGTGAGTGAATCTCTCCCTTCTTTTACTTCTGTCTCTTTCTTTATTCCTGTGGGACTAATGCCTTAGCCCAATCTATAAAATATCTGTGAAAGTACATACACACTTATATGTGTTTATGTATGTTTGTATGTGTGTGGGGGTGTATATGTGTGTATGTATGACTGTGTAAGTGCATGTATGTATGATCATGTTTGTAAGTATGTGTGTATGTACGTATGTATGCATGTATGTTTGTATGTATGCATGTATGTATGTATGTATGTATGCACGTATGTATGTCTGTTCTCTTCTGTTTTTAATTATTTAACCCTTTAACATTTAAACCATCTTCAGCCAAAATATTTTATCTATTTTATGTTCAAGCTGGCCAGATCTGGCCCCTCACACCTACCCTACAATATCATTCTAAGATTTAAGTAACCACATCAAAATTTTGAAGCTAAGAGATAATACATGATTAATTCAAGGCAGTGTGAATAAAAAAGCATTATGTTTGACAGAGTAGCCAAATGCTACAGGGTTAAATCCTTCCTCTAAAGAAGGAACTGGTTTCTAACAAAGATACAAAGCTCCATCTTTGGAATCTGTTATCTTTTATCTTTTACATGTTTCAGTCATTTGACAGTGGCCATACTGGAGCAGTGCATTGGAGGGTTTAGTCAAATAAATTGATCTCAGGACTTATTTTTTTAAGCATAGTACGTATTCTGTCAGTCATAACACACCAACACTGGTTGTCAAGCAGTAGTGGGAGACAAACACAGACACAAAGACATGCACACACACACCACACGCACACATATTTATATATATATATATATATATATATATATATATATATAT
>NC_069009.1:9230393-9231694 GCF_001194135.2 Octopus bimaculoides
TATCTGCCAAATCAGATTGGAGCCTAGTGTAGCCATCTGGTTCACCAGTCCTCAGTCAAATCGTCCAACCCATCCTAG
The DNA here is from genome assembly GCF_001194135.2 of Octopus bimaculoides. Taxonomy (NCBI): domain Eukaryota; kingdom Metazoa; phylum Mollusca; class Cephalopoda; order Octopoda; family Octopodidae; genus Octopus; species Octopus bimaculoides. The sequence goes on from NC_069009.1 coordinate 9,230,472, forward strand.
CATGGAAAGCGGACGTTAAGCGATGATGATGATGATGATGATGATATATATATATATATATATATACAACAAGCTTCTTTTAGATTCTATCTACCAAATCCACTCACAAAGCTTTGGTCAACCCAAGGCTATAGTAGACACTTGCCCATGGTGCCATGCAGTAGGACTGAACTCAGAACCATGTGGTTGGGAAGCAAGCTTCTTACCACACAGCCACGGCTGCACCCATGTAGAGAACAAAAACAATGTCACATTTTAAACTTAAGAAAAGTCTTGTATATTTTTACTGTTTCTCTTACAGATTGTTTTTTATAATGTGTGAATTAATTGATTTCTTTTTCTGAAATTCAAGTTTATCCAATTCAGCATTTTGTCAGTTAGGCATTTAGTCACAAAACTAAATGCATCAATTATTATTGGTATAAATGTAAATTTGTAATCTGGATATAGATACTGGAAGTTTCAAAGCAGTTGTCTATAGTTATCTTCTTTCTCTTTCATTTTCAAACAGATATTCACATCAGCAGGACATTTGACCTCTATGATAGTACATACTTTTTCTTGTCTGTCCCAAACAATAATATCTAGCCTGTTATGTTTACGCATGAGAGAAAATTTGATGGGAATGATCCACCAATATTCCTTGTGCTAATATTTGTGTATGTATTCAATAAGAGGAAGGTTCTCTATATTTATTCCAGGAATAGTCTTTTTTCTGGATGGCATCGTATATTGTGTTTGTGACAATGTCATGTTGCATAGGGACGTAGTATCTTGATGTATGTATGCATGTCTGTATGTATGTATGTATGTATGTATGCACGCATGTTTATGTTTGTGTATGCATATATTTATTTCAGTCATTAGACTGTGGCCATGCTGGGTCAACACTTTGAAGAGTTTCTAATCAAATGAATTGGTCCCAGTACTTTTATTATTATTATTATTATTATTATTATCATTATTATTATTATTATTATTATTATTATTATTATTATTATTATTACTATTATTGAAAGATAGAGAAATAAAATTTTTTTTATTCTCAAATGCATGATAATGCTAATAAATAGCGTGATCAGGATAAATTATCCATACATTGCAGAAAAATATGTTACCGGCCAGCCATGAGACTTGAACTCACATCTCATGGCTGGCCGGTAATGTATTTTTCTGCAATGGATGGATAATTTATCCTGATCACGCTATTTATTAGCATTATC
>NC_069009.1:9231704-9234137 GCF_001194135.2 Octopus bimaculoides
TTCTAATCAAATGAATTGGTCCCAGTACTTTTATTATTATTATTATTATTATTATTATCATTATTATTATTATTATTATTATTATTATTATTATTATTATTATTACTACTACTATTACTACTACTACTACTACTACTACTACTACTACTACTGCCCATCCAGGGATGTTAAATGAAGACTTTTCCTTCTTAAGGCAGCGAGCTGGTAGAAACACTAGCATACTGAGCAAAATACTTAGTGGCATTTCATCTATCCTTATGTTCTGAGTTCAAATTCTGCCGAGGTTGACTTTTCCTTTCATCCTTTTGGGGTTAATAAAATAAGTACCAATGAAACACTGGGGCCGATGATTTCGACTAGTCCCCTTCCTCCAAGTTTTAGATCTTGTGCATTTAGTAAAAATGATTATTATTATTGTAATAGTGAGCTAGCAGAATCATTAGCATGCTGGACAAAATGCTTAGTGGTATTTCGCCCACCACTACGTTCTGAGTTCAATTTCCACCAAGGTCAGCTTTGCCTTTCATCTTTTCAGGATTGATAAATTAAGTACCATTGAAAGACTGGGGTTGATGTAATCAACTTAAACCCCGCCCTGAAGTTGCCCTTGTAGCAAAAATTTGAAATTGTTGTTGTTGTTGTTGTTGTTGTGTAGTTTCAAGCAAATTTCTACTGCATCACCTGCTACACCTCTGAATTCTTATTATTATCCTTCTACAGTTTGTTTACGAGACATCTATCAGGAGTTTGTGCAGACAAGTGAGGACGGTACTAAGGAGTTTATATTAACACTCCTCTACTTCTGCTACAGAAACCATTATGAGTAAGTGAGGATGGCACATGGCACAGGTGCCCTTTCTTATATTTCATATCTAAACCACAACAATCAGTCGAGGTTGTTGATGCTTCTCACTTGCAAAACCTTTTCTTTTTTATCTATCTTTTAACTTTTACTTGTTTCAGTCATTAACTGTGGCCATGCTGGGGCAACATTTTGAAGAGTTTTTAGTCAAATGAATTGATCCCAGTACTTTTTCTTTAAATCTGGTACTTATTCAATCAGTCTCTTTTACTGAACAGCCAAGTTACAGGGATGTAAACAAACCAACACTGGTTGTCATACAGTGGGTGGAGAGGGAACAAACACAAGCACAAAGGCACACACACATATATAAGTGTGTGTGTTGTGGAAGGATTCCGACCACCTCTCAAGTGACTAAAGGTGGACTGACTCATTGTCAAAGAATTGTGAGTGATTGGCAGTTTGGGCTGGTAAGCAGTTCACTGTGAGCCTTTGATATAGAGCATTGAGTCTTGTGTAATAGTTACAGTAGTGTGTCATGTCAATACTTTCTTCCCCCCACCCCTCGCTTTGTTAAATTATATATCCAACATACAAGGATATAAAAATATATATACAAAGTCTGATCAATAAGTATCCAAACTGCTGCCATAGTAACAAAGATAAAGCATACAGAGTAAAGCCGCTTGGCACAGATTGACCTTGAACTCTGCTGTGCATGCACACTAAGTTTTAATGTTCTAACTCACTTCCACTATTTACAGCAGTGCTTGGGAGGAAGGTATGTAGCATGTGATCATTGCATTCACCATGACAGAGAAAATTGTCATGACAATACCTACTCAGAGGCCTATGCAAAGTTGCAGAAAGAGTATGGAGAGGAGTGTATGAGCTGCACACAAGTGTATGAGTGGTTCAGATGTTACCAAGATGACCAGAAAAATGTCGATATTGAGGAATGTTCTGGGAGACCTGAAACCAGCAAAATTGAGAAAAAACATTGCAGATGTCTCTGCTGCTGTGAGGGAAATCGTCGAATCACCATCCATGAGTTATCAGAGAATGTGCAGATAAGTTATGGTTCAGTTCAGTCGATTATCACTGAAGATTTGAGTATGAGATGCATGTCTGCCAAGGTTGTGCCAAAGCTGTTTTCAGCTGACCAAAAAGACACTCAGGTCTCAGTTATACAAGATCTTCTTGATTGTGTCTAAAACACTGAAAACTCTTTGAAATGATGATGATGATGATGATGATGAGCACACATTCTCTTTATATTTTACAGATGTTTACCAATAAAAATTCTATTTGACATTCTTGACTACTACATATCTTGTCATGTTCTCTTGAAAGTTTTGCCTGAATATCTTCTCAAGTCTTTGGTTTTCCTTCTTGCTGTAAGTAATATTTTGTTTCAGCTTTTGTCATTTGTTATCTTATATTTTTTTACCTTCTTCAGTTATTAGACCGCGACCATGCTGAGGCACAACTTTGAGGAATTTTTAGTCAAATGAATCAACCATAGTACTTTACTTTTTTTATTTTTGCGACTGGTAGTTATTCTATCAGTCTCTTTTTCTGAACTGCTAAATATGGAAATATAAATACACCAACACCAATTGCTGAATGGT
>NC_069009.1:9234333-9237191 GCF_001194135.2 Octopus bimaculoides
AGACACAGACACAGACACAAAGACACATGCATACACACACATGCACACACACAAATATATGATGAGCCTCTTTTAATTTCCATCTACCAAATCCACTCTCAAGGCATTGGTCAGCCCAAGGCTATAATAGAAGACACTTGCCAAGGTGCCACACTGTGGGACTGAACCTGGAACCATGTGGTTGGGAAGCAAGTTTCTTGTCACACACAATAAAAATTTTTTGAAAATGTGTTTGAAATCTATGTACTTGGTTTAAATATCATATTTCTGAGAAAATTTACAAAGCTTTTTAAATACCTAGACCCTTCGTTGTTACCAATCCCTTGTGAGCTGACAACTTCAGGCAAGTACTAGTCATTTACCATCATCATCGTCATAGGTGCAGGCATGGTAGTGTGGTAAACAGCTTGTTTCCTAACCGCATGGTTCTGAGTTTAGTTCCATTGCATGACACCTTGGGCAAGTGTCTTCTACTGTAACCTCAGGCCGACCAAAGCCTTGTGAGTGGATTTAGTAGACGGAAACTGAAAGAAGCCCATCATATATGTATGTATGTATGTATATATTTATGTACGTATGTATGTATGTACGTATGTATGTATGTGTCTTTGTGTCTGCTTGTCCCCCCCCCCCAACACTGCTTGACAACCAGTGTTGGTATGTAACTTAGAGGTTCAGCAAGAAGAGTTCAATAGAATAAGAACCCGGCTTTAAAAAGAAATAAGTACTAGGTCGATTCATTTGACTAAAAACCCTTCAAAGTGGTGCTCTAGCATGGCTGCTGTCAAATGACTGAAACTAGAAAAAAATTTTAAAAAACAATCGTTTTCATATTGTTTTTCATGCTTGGATCGAATGAAGTTTATTGAGGGCAGATTTCCTACTGCCAGATGCCCATCTTGTCACCAACCCTTACCTTTTTTGAAGTAAGCTAATACTTCCCCATGGCCAGACATGTTTTTGCAGAATGTTGGATGTGAATGACTCTGCTTTGATGACAGTGACACTCATTTACAACTATTACATAATGTCAAAACAAGGAGACACAGACATACATACACTTGCAATATATATATATTCATATATATACATACACACACACACACACATATATGTATATAACAAAACCATTCACACCGAAAGCATATATATATATATGTATATGTGGTATGTTTGCTTCCCATTGCATGGCAGTTTTGGCAAGTGTCTTCTACTATAGCCTTGGACCAACCAAAGCCTGTAGATGGATTTAGTAGCTGGAAACTGAAAGAAGACTGTTGCATGTGTGTGTGTGTGTATATATATATATATATATATATATATATATCTTTGTGTCTGTGTTTGTCCTCCACCACTGCTTGACAACTGGTGTTGGGATGTTTAAATCCCAGTAACTTAGTGGTTCAGTAAAAGGAATTGATAGAATAGCTACATGACTTCAAAAAAATATTTACATTATTTACATTCAACGGATATTTGTCCTCATCTTGTTTGTTGTTAACACAATGTTTCAGCTGATATACCCTCCAGCCTTCTTCAGGTGCCTTGGGGAAATTTCGAACCTGGGTTCTCATTCCTAAGGTATTTTTCGATGTTATTATTATTATTATTGTTCAGGTCACTGCTTGGAATCGAACTCGAAATCTTGGGGTTAGTAGCCCACGCTCTTAACTACTACGCCATAGTGGTTAAGAGCGCAGGCTACTAACCCCAAGATTCCGAGTTCGATTCCAAGCAGTGACTTGGACAATAATAATAATAATAATAATAATAATAATAATAATAATAACATCGAAAAATACCTTAGGAATGAGAACCCAGGTTTGAAATTTCCCCAAGACACCTGAAGAAGGCTGGAGGGTATATCAGCCGAAACGTGTTAACAACAAACAAGATGAGGACAAATAGCCATCAAATGTAAATAATGTAAATAATGCACATAATTCCTCATCTCTTAAATATAGAACAATATTGATTGTGTTTAATCTCCCTTCATGTGATTATCTGAAGGTTGTTCCTTTTAAATCTTTTTTATTTCTAATTTCATTTCAGTGGGGGTCAAAATACTCAAATACTGGACCCAAGTTTGCCGTAAGTAAACGTAAGTTCAACATTTCCACTCTCATAAGCAGTGAGCTGGCAGAATGGTTAACTCAGCAGGAGAAATGCTTAGCAACGTTTCATTTTTCCTTACATTTTGAGTTCAAATACTGCCGAGGTCAACTTTGCCTTTCATCCTTTCGAGATAGATAAAATAAGCAAAATTTAAAACTCTTCTTCTTCTTCTTATTATTATTATTATTATTATTATTATTATTATTATTATTATTATTATTATTATTATTATTATTAACGATTGAGAGAACAGTGCATGCCATCAAAGTGACACTGAGGTAAAATATATGAAGCCCAGTATATCTATCATGGCTACACCAGGCACATGCATCACAACTAGATGTGCCCAACATGGTGATCTGCATGGAACCTCAGGCAAGTGTCTTCTGCTAGAGCCTCAGGCTGACCAAAGCCTTGTGAGTGGATTTGAAGAAGCCCATCATATATATATATATATACCGGAGTAAGCACATGAAATGTGCAACAAGGTGGAAAAAAGAGTACTCAAATACCAGAGGTAGAGTCATCATCATCATCATCATCGTTTAACGTCCGCTTTCCATGCTAGCATGGGTTGGACGATTTGACTGAGGACTGGTGAAACCGGATGGCAACACCAGGCTCCAGTCCGACTTGGCAGAGTTTCTACAGCTGGATGCCCTTCCTAACGCCAACCACTCAGAGAGTGTAGTGGGTGCTTTTACGTGTCACCCGCACGAAAACGGCCACGCTCGAAATGGTGT
>NC_069009.1:9238521-9240173 GCF_001194135.2 Octopus bimaculoides
TAGATTGCGCATATATGCGTATACAAAAATGTATATAGCATCACGCATATAGATACATATGCTGATATGTACGCAAATAGTTACGATCATAACCTTGTACATGCGTATGTACACATACAAGTATATGCGAGTGTGAACCTAATCGCACATACGCACACATAATAATATAGATGCATGTATGTATAAATAAACACAAGCATATGCCCTTACCGTGTATACACAAAAAGAATATACGCACGAAATCATAACAGCATATGCACAAGTGCGAACCCAGGCCCCATATGCAAGCGTAGGTACATGTATATGAATACGTAAGTGCTTTAACTATACAGACATCTACATAAAAAAACCCATTAGATTTCAGTATATATATGCAGCCAACTTCTTAAACTGCTGGTTGTATAAAGGTTAAACCAGGCGAAAATACATGCATAAAAGAATAAAAGAATACAAAGCGTTTTTTTTTTTTAAATAGAATAGAAAAAAATAAAAGTAAAAAGTAAAAAATAAATAAAAATAAAAGTAAAAACAAGGGAGAAGAAAAATTATGTATATAACAGACGAAGGTTTTCTTAAAATGACGTAGGGGTCTTTACAAAATTCTCACAACGCTAATTCAGTACCAATCCAATAGTCAGATTGCACAATGGTTATAAGGAGTCGATCATAGTCCAAAATTTTACCCATATGGAATATTACATGTAGACATTTTAAATTTGGACGCATGCCTACGATGGTAGATGGTAACTGAAAGAAGCCTATCATATATATATATTTATGATAGACTTCTTTCAGTTTCTGCCTACCAAATATATATACATGTGTGTGTGTATGTATATGTATGTATATGTATATATGTGTATATATTTGTGTCATTGGGGGGGTCTGTGTTTGTCCTCACCACCTTTTGAGAACTGGTGTTGGTGTGTTTACGACTGCATCACTTAGTGGTTCAGCAAAAGGGACCAACAGAATAAGTACCAGGATTTGAAGAAAAAAGTACTGGGGTTCAATACAGCCAATTAAAAATTTTTCAAGGCAGTGCTACAGCATGGCTGCAGTCTAATGATTGAAACAAGTAAAAAGAAAAACAAAAGAAAAATAGATCATTGAATGGCTATGGAGGTCCAGCAGAGTAAAATAGGAATCTAAGGGGTCCATAGGCACCTGCTGTTGTCCCTCTTTCATACTTTAATCTCTCATCACTTGACACAAGGCTGCCTTCCTCAATACTAGGATACACTTCTGTTGAGGGATCTTGTCTTGTAAGTTACTTGATGACCCCACTAATCCTGGTATCACATTAAAAGGACTCAGTCCATTCTGTAAAGTTGTTGGTGTTAAGAATGATATCCAGCCATAGAAACCCACACCAAAGCAGTTATTAGAGCTTGGCACAGTTCTCTGGCTTGCCAGCTCCTGTTGAACCATCCAATCCATGCCAGCATGGATAATCATCATCATCATCGTTTAACGTCCGCTTTCCATGCTAGCATGGGTTGGACGATTTGACTGAGGACTGGTGAAACCGGATGGCAACACCAGGCTCCAGTCTGATTTGGCAGAGTTTCTACAGCTGGATGCCCTTCCTAACGCCAACCACTCAGAGAGTGTAGTGGGTGCTTTTACGTGTCACCCGCACGAAAACGGCC
>NC_069009.1:9240183-9244565 GCF_001194135.2 Octopus bimaculoides
GCACTGGCAACGATCTCGCTCGAAAATCCTACAGGAGCCAGTCAGGCGGTACTGGCAACGGCCACGCTCAAAATGGTGCATCTCATGTGCCACCCGCACAAGAACCAGTCCAGGGGCACTGGCAACGATCTTACTTGGCTTGCCGGGTCTTCTCACGCACAGCCCATTTCCAAAGGTCTCGGTCCGTAGTCATCGCCTCGGTGAGGCCCAATGTACGAAGGTCTTGCCTCACCACCTCAGCCCAGGTCTTCCTGGGCCTACCTCTTCCACGGGTTCCCTCAACTGTTAGGGTGTGGCACTTTTTCACGCAGCTATCCTCCTCCATTCTCACCACATGTCCATACCAGCGCAATCGTCTCTCTTGCACGCCACAACTGATGCTTCTAATGTTCGACCTTAAATAATGATGATGTGATGGTATTTCTGTAAGAATATCCATAACATTGTAGATGTGCTCTCTCATTTATATGCTATCTACCACACCATCATCACTGCCACCACTACTAAATTACTACTACTACTACAAGAGGAACATGGCCTAGTGGTTAGAGCAGCGGACTCACGGTCAAGGGTTTGCTGGTTTGAATCTCAGACTGAGCGATGTGTTTGTTTAGGAGCGAAACACCTAAGCTCCACACGACTCCGGCAGAAGGTAATGGCACACTTCTGCTGACTCTTTCACCACAACATTTTCTCACTCTTTCCTCCTGCATCTAGCAGCTCACTTGTGATGGACCAGCATCCAGTCCAGGAGGGGAACCTATACACCATGAAACCAGGAATCAGACCCTTATGAACCAGGCATGACTCAAGAAAGCACAAACAACAACAACTATTACTACCTTCCCACTGCTACTACTTCTACCACCACCTCTACTACTACTACCGCTACCCCACTACTTCTACTACCACTACCACTTCTACTACTACCACCAAAACCACCACTACTACTGCTGCTACCACCATCACCACCACCACTACTACAAAATACCACAACCACCACTACTACTACAACTATCACTACCACCACCACCTCCACTACTACTACTGCTGCTGCTACTACTGCTATCACTACTACTGCTACTACTGTTGTTTTTGTTGTTCCTGCAGGCAGTGCAATATCACTGGTACAGCTACTCGAAGAAATTCAGCCTTCAGTCTGGTTTGCTAAACCATCTGACATCTTCCTCAATTGGTCGTTTGTGGAGTTAACGATGACAGCAGAAACCTCAAATAAAGTGGTAAGTACCCAACAATGTTTGAAACACTGATTACTGGGTTCTAATACTGCCTGGTTCCTGTTTGATATTCGTACCTTCAAGGGGTTATCTTTTACTTGTTTCAGTCATTAGACTGCAGACATGCTGGGGCACCACCTTGAAGAATTGTTAGTCAAATGTATAGACTGTAGTACTTAATTTTTCTTATAAGCCTGGTACTTATTTTATCAATCTCTTTAGCTGAACCACTAAGTTACAGGGAAGTAAACACACCAACACCAGTTGTCAAGCAGTGGTGGGCAGCACAAGCACAGACACATGCACACACACTCACACACATGCACGCACACACATGTGCACATACACACACACACACACACACCCAAAACTATCTCAAATATACAGAATAATGTATTTTCTCAAACTATGAAAATGTGTCACCAGTGGTGCATATGGTAGTTGTGTGATGTTTGCAGTTAACATGATATGGAAACTTTCTGGTATTATTTATTCACCATTGCACACGTTTCATTTGCTAATAGGAATTACATAGTTTTATATTTTAGATAAACATGTAAAGAATTTCCAGTTAAAAATTCTTCAGGCAGAGAAATTAAATAATACAAATTTTACATTTGAATGAAGTGTTTATATTTAGATAGTAATCAAGAGCAGCACGAACAGCACCAGTTAAGGAAGAAAAAGAGAGAGAGAGAGAGACACTGACACATCTTAGCTACCTACACTATATATATATGGGATATGAGGAGTCTTTGTCAGTATAACTCAAACTAATAGGTATGCGTTCTGTGTGCTCAAATTACAGGTGTGCCACCAAAATTCCAGTTTGAACAACAGTTGGAGTAGTCGTTATGTGACTATCTTGTTCAAAAAGGCTAAAGGTGGCTTCCTTTTGAGTCAGTAGGTGTTGGTTAAAGTAGTGAAGGAAGGTTAGCAATAAGGTAATGCATGACAAGGACATTTAATTTAATCTAATTTAGTTACATGATGAATGATAAAAAATAGTGAAAAATAGTCTCTGACAGCTGTTTCTGGGTTATCCCAGCTATTGGAGCATCATATCAAACAAAGAGTCTGTAAGTTGAGTATACCATCATCAGAGAGATATAGGTTAGACACTGGAAGAAAGTTCCTCATCAATGATGTTTGTTGTAGACATAAGTGGACATAAAGTAGACAGAAGAAAGATAATAGACAAGTCTACAGTGGGTGATCAAATTTTAGAGAGGATACATAGGGTCGTCTAGCCACTAAGAAAAGCGTGAAATAGATGTCAACTAATAAAGAAAAGATTTAAGATTTGCAGTGTAAAAAAGTAAGGTTATGTTATAAAAGTAAATAAACATAGTTAATTAAAAAAATAATAAAATAAGTTAAAATAAAGTTAACGCTTAAAATTAAGGTTAAAATTAGAAGTAAGAAAAGGGTGTCTGTAGCACTAATGAAGATACATTGTTAATGAGGCCTGCAGAAGAACTATGGGCCTAAGGAGTCTATGTATATATGGAGAGAAAGTTTAGTGCAGTTCATTTAATAAAAGTAAAACGGTCATGTATGTGAAAGTGTTGGATAGGTAAAATATCTAAGTTAGATGTTAGTGATAATCGGAAGTGTTGGGTTTTTTTTACATTTAGACCTATGGAAAAATTTGAAAGACTTTCAAAATTTGTGTATACAGATGGAGAATGCTTCATGCTGTTTATTAAGTAACAGTGTAGGGTTATGTAACAATACATGTAAGGACTCTTTTAGCCATAGCCGAAAGGTAGTACACTGACCTTGGTATGGGAGACTGCAATCATTTATAGACCAGGATATATTATGAGGAATTTTCTTTTCTTTAAGGTAATGCATATGATCAGTTTGACCAGTAGACTTGCTATGCTCTTCATACTTAAAGGAATTTAAATGGGCCAAATATCAATGCTTGAAATTAACTGTGGATTCTATATAGTACCTAGTAGAATTATGAAGTGTGTTATGAACTATGCATTAGTAAACAACATTAAACCTTCTGCAATGAATTTGCAATGGGCATTCATTCTCAAATTTGTAGTTGCAACTAGACCTATCTGATACGAAGTTTTTTCCATATGTGGAATGGATGTTGTACTATTAGAGGGCATGCTAAGGTTTAGGGTAGTACCCTCCAGACAACTCACGTTTTCACTATTATCGATATTGTTTGTACCTATAATATATTGATTAATAAATGAGATCATAAGGATTCTAGACTCCTGGGAAAGACTAGTAGTTAATATTGTTTTAAAATTTTGGCACAAGGCCAGCAATTTCGAGTATAGTTTAAGTCTGTTATATCAACCTCAGTGTTCAACTGGTACTTATTTTATTGACCCCCAAAAGGCAAAGTCGACCTTGGCAGAATTTGAACTCAGAACATAAAGACGGATGAGATGCCACTAAGCATTTCGCCCAGCATGCTAACAATTCTGCCAGCTTGTTGCCCTAGTGGCAACAGTAGTCTAACACCAGCTTAGTCCTAATCCAACTGTCCTATAATCAAAGATGTTCCAGCTAATTACACAATTAAATAAAGCAGTCCTAGGTAAATTATATTTAATACCATTTAGGATGGTCATGGGTGGAACATCTCCATCCTATTCATCTCTTTATTGGTGCTATATTGCAGCTTGAATACTGGCTTAACACAGTCTCTGTTGAAGACATTCAGTTTTGTCTTAAAAGGAACACTGCCATCACTTCCTCCTCATCCTCTTCTTCCAAGAACACCAGCCATGATGCAGAAGACCAAACTGTAAATCAAGAGAAAGAATATAGAGGTACCAGAGATGTGGTACCCTTGTCACTGATTCAATGCAGAGGATTTCTACAGGCTTTGTTTGTAAGTACTACTTATAGTCACTATGTGGTGGTGGTGATGTTAATGCTAGTGTGGTTTTAGTTGTACTGATTGTGGTGGTAATGTTGGTGTGGTATTAGTACCATTGTTTATGGTGGTAGTGGTGGTGGTGTGGTATTAGTGCCATTGATTATGGTGGTGGTGGTGGTGGTGGTGGTGGTGGTGGCGGCGGCAGAGCTCATAGAGGCCCTATGCACTGAAAAGATTTTGGTGAACACATCTACTTTATAAGTCTAAATTATCTAATGTGGCCCTCCCAG
>NC_069009.1:9244587-9250619 GCF_001194135.2 Octopus bimaculoides
CCCAGGGCTGGATTGAGACATTAGAGGGCACTATGCTCTTAAAAAGATTTTTGGTGCTCTTCCATATATAAGTGATTCAAAATATCAGCAGTAATAAACCATAAAATAAATTTATATTTTTCAAAATGAAATTAAACTAACAGTAAGATGGAAAATAATGTTTATTTTTTATCTTTGAAAAATGTTTTTACTTTTCTTTTAATTGCAAAATCTTTGATCAGATCCTCAAAATTAATCTTACGTCACACATCTGCTTGTATACTTAGTAGAGATAAAATATCCAGCTTGCCTTGTTGCATAGTTATTCTGATGGGATTTTTAATATACTTCAACTGTGAAAATGAATGCTCAGTTGAGCAATTAATGGTCATTAACGTTAAAAATATATGAAAGACAATGTTTGCATTTGAAAAGTATTTTTGTATACTTCCACTTCATTTATATTTGAAAAGTTTTTTCATACTTTTTTAATTGCAAAATCTTTGATCAGATCCTCATTATGACACCGTGAACACTTCAAAATTATATTTCCAATTATGTAAACCACCTCGAATATTATTTTAGCAAGTTTAAAGTGATTTCTTTTGTGCTGTAAACTATTCACCATTTCTGTGGTGCCCCCCAACACCTTCGTTGATGACCTAAGCATGTGCTTATTTTGCTTAATGGTTAATCCAGTGCTTGTTGGTGTGGTGTTAGTAGTAATGCCAGTTGCCAGTGATGGTACATTGCTGGTAGTGGTAGTGATGATGGTGACGGCATGTTGATGTGGCGCTGATGGTATTGGCTGTGGTGGTGGTTGTGTTAAACATTGTACTGTTTTCATCTTCTTATACACACATACACACACACATACACTGATATCCACATATCTCCATTTGTCTTCTAGGTTCAGTTGACAAACCCAAATGAAGAACTTGTAAAGAAAGCCATTCTTTTGATGAACTGGATCATAACACAAGTGAGTGAATTGCTCCAGTTTAGCTGCAACCAACAGGCTAAAACCAGTTAAAATGTAATGCTTATGGTTGTTGTTGTTGTTGTTGTTGTTTAATCCCAGGCCAGTCCTGATCCAGTTGACTTATAATGTTCTAGCTATGACCATACCATCTCTCATTCAGACAATAGTGTATCTAGGACTACATTATCTATCATTTGCTAGAAAAGCAGAAAATTCATGAAATGCTCATTTATATTTTCACAACATCTATTTGAGGTAAACAATGTCACAAAGTTTGATATCATTAACACTCCCAAATGTTCAAAATGTCTTCCATACACTTCGTGACAGCATTTTAATTGAGAGTTCCAAACTCATGTAGCATTTTGAAGTGTAATTTGAGGAGTGTCATTCCAAGCTTTTATCAAGCACGTTTTCAATTTGTCAATGACAGTTATATGACATCGATATTTCTGCATCTCTGCTTATAAAAAGCTCCAGACACAGTAATCCATCACATTTAAGTCTGGACTCTGAAGGTCAATCTTCAGGTGCAATAAAGTTAGGGGTAGATTGCTGGAGAAACTGAACTGTAACCCTGGTTGTGTGAGGCTTTGCACCATCCTACTGCCATGTCCAGTCCATGACTCATTGCCCGTGACACTTTTTATATCATTGAACATTTGTGGACACATTTCCTCACAATAAACTTGTTGGTTTACAGTTTTTTTCTTCCTTCCTTGAAGACCATGGCAATATCCTTCAATAAATCTTAGCTCTGTTTTACCATGCCATCCAACAGCTGCATAACAAACCACTGATGGCTATAAGTTATATTCCACCAGCAGCTCTTCATCAGGTATGTCAGTTTTCACATTCACTTCTCAGTAAATGCGATCAGTTTGTCTGTTTAAAGGAGGGTGCAGTGAAAACTTTGCTTTGTCTGAACACCATACTTTTCTCCAAGCAAATTCTTGTTCAAAGTGATTAATCAGTGCAATTGACTTATTCACTCGCATTTCCTGATGTTAATCAGTGAGAACGTTACATTTTTTTCTTTGATAGCACTTCAGTTCACTTTCTTTGAGAATTTCAAACACAGATGTTTTTGAAATATTGAGCTGTTGAGTAATTTCTCATTGACTTAAATGTCTCTCCATTGTGTCTTGTTGAACATGTGACACTGTTAAATTCTTAACTGTGTCGCGTGTTTCATCCGAAATTCGTTTCCTTGGTCCAGTCCCTTTTTTGTGAGCACTAGCTGTTTGAGGTCCTTCTCATTTCAAAGTTGCATCAACAGTATCAAATTGATGCCTTGTAGCAGTTGAAAAAAAGTTTGGTAACACAGTTAAACATTTAGTCACTCCCCAAGTCAAACTTTCACGCTTGAAAAGAACAATAATTTGTCTCTGAAAGTCTGATAGCTGTTTCTTTCCCCAGCTTTCTTCAATGATGTGGGGTTCACTCAGAAACAAATGACATCAATGCTTCTTATGATTATGTGCTCATTCCATAACAGAAACCACCAATCAGAAACCACCAATCAGAAACCACCAATCACACAGTTTATTGATGATCAAATTAATGCTTGTTAGTTTTGCCTTCAAATCTTCTGCTTTTCTAGTGACCACCCTGTAGTTAGTACTAGTGGCTATAGTAGTTGTTGTTTAGCCCCAGGTTATTCCTGATGTAGCAGACCTATGATCAAAGACGTTCCAGTTATGACCATCCCATCTTTCATTCATACATAGTGTACCTAGGACTACAATATCAAACGTATAATATAGTAGTTAATATTTGTGGCTATAGTAGTTGTTGTTGTTTAAGCCCAGATCAGAGCTAATGCAGCAGACCTATGATTAGAGATGTTCCAGCTGTGACTGTTCTGTCATTTATTCAGACATAGTATATCTAGGAGTACATTGTCTAGTGTGTCCTTTAATACGGTAGGGTATAACTTTGCTGTTGTTTTCAGTTTGTTTAGTAACTCCATTGAGGCTCTCCCAACTCACATATATGTATATATATATAGAGCAAAGGCGGGCAGGACAAAATGAAAAATATACAAAATAATGAATTGTGTACCAGTTTCCCCATCAACTCTTTTACTTACGCAAAATCATTTGTGTTTCATCAGCACAATCGTTCTAAAATCAATATAATTTACAGAACTATACACGAATTGTCTTCATAAAATTTGATGTGCGTACAGTCAAATTTTATGAAGACAATTCATTTTGTCCTGCCCGCCTATGCTCTGATGTTTGCTGAATTTCTTTTTCTGGAGAACATTATTTTTCTTTGTGGTTAGGTTGTTGATGACCTCTTTCTAGCATATTGGATGTCCACCTAGTGGTCATCCCTTCTTATACGCATGTAATACAATTTTTCTGAATTATCAGATTTTTATATGCTAGACTACTGGTTTTAAATTGAAATTAATATTCAATTTATCACCCTCAGTATATAAATATATATATATATATATATGCATATGTATATATATTTGCCTCTGTGTTTAGAACCAAGAAAATAAAGATGAAGATTGTGACCACCACACCATATTATTGGCCTGGCTCGAAGAAACAGCTGCAGCCTGTTTACACAGCCTCCTGTTGAAACACTCTCCTTTACAAGGTATCATTATTGATTTCCTTCCTTCCTTCTTCTTTCCCTCTTTTTTCTTTTTAACCCCATCATTTTTGTCTTTATGTATCTATCTGTATGTGTATATGTTTATCTGTCGATATGTATCTTGAAAGTTGGCAGAAAAATGCTTAGTGGCATTTCATCCCTCTTCACATCCTGCATTCAAATTGCACTGAGATCGACTTTATCTTTCATCCTTTCAGTGTTGATAAAATAAATACCAGTTAAACGCTGGGATTGATGTAATCAACTTAACCCATCTCCCAGAATTGCTGGCCTTGTTCCAAAATTTGAAACCAATATGTATAGCTATCTTGAAAGGCAGTCACCTGGCAGAATCTTTAACCAGATGAAATGCTTAGCGACATTTCATCCATCTTTATGTTCTGAGTTCAAATTCCACTGAGATCAACTTTGCCTTTCATCCTTTCGGGGCAGATGAAATAAGTACCAGTTGTGTACTGAGGTTAATGTAATCAACTTAACCCATCTCCCAGAATTGCTGGCCTTGTGCCAAAATTTGAACTCGTTATTATATTTGTACCTAAAGGCAGCAAGATGGCAGAATCATTATCACACTGGGCAAAATGCAGAGCAGCATTTCATGTGAACATTCTGAGTTCAAATTCTACAGAGGCTAACTTTGCCTTTCCTCCTTTCAGGTTCAATAAAATAAGTATTAGTTGAGTATTGGAGTCAATGTAATCGATTTACACCCACCCCTGAAATTGCTGGCCTTGTGCCAAAATTTGAAATCAATATGTATGGCACTTGTGCCTGCGGCATATGTAAGGACTTTTGAGCGAGATCGTTGCCAGTGCCCCTGGACTGGCTCTTGTGCGGGTGGCACATAAAATACACCATTTTGAGCATGGCCGTTGCCAGTACTGCCTGATTGGCCTTCGTGCCGGTGGCACGTAAAAGCACCCACTACACTCTCGGAGTGGTTGGCGTTAGGAAGGGCATCCAGCTGTAGAAACTCTGCCAAATCAGATTGGAGCCTGGTGTAGCCATCTGGTTTCACCAGTCCTCAGTCAAATTGTCCAACCCATGCTAGCATGGAAAGCAGACGTTAAATGATGATGATGATGATGATGATCTCTTGTAGTCTGTTATTCTCACTCTCTTCATCTCTCTGCCCCTGAAGTGTCCAGTAGCATGGAACTGATGAATAAAAATGAATGAGGTTATATTGATTTTAAATTCTGGCACAATGCCAGCAATTTGGGGGAAGGGGCTAGTCGATTACATCAACCCCAGTGAATGATTGGTATTTATTTTATTGTCCATGAAAGGATGAAAGGCAAAGTTGACCTTGACAGAATTTGAACTCAGAGCATAAAGACTGAAGCTATAGTAGAAGACATTTGCCCAAGGGACTGAACCTGGAACCATGTGGTTGGTAAGCAAGCTACTAACCACACAGCCAATCATAAAACTATATATATTCTCGTAGGAAATTGAATGAATTAATACAATCTTCTTCATCATTTGACTTTTTGGCTGACAGATCAACTCTGTTGTCTCCTAAGGGTTAAATGCCACACAAATTGATTTCCTTCCAAACAAGGTAGAACAAATATTTAGTGGCAATTGATACTGGAGAGATATACTATCAAGAATCAACAATTCTCCAAGAATTAACATGTCATTAACCTTTAGCATGCGACTGTATGAGTTTTCTCCCCTCTCAATGTGATACAATGCACCTGCAGCTTCAGAGGAGAAAACTTTTTAGTGACATAATGCACCTAAGTGTGCTAAAGGTTAAGGAAAAGATTGTCTAAAGATAAGATGACTGCTTTGGGTCCTTGAGATTATTTCCCCACTTCATTTTGAGTCATTTTCCATTAAACCTTTGTTCAACCATCCTTGGAAGTGGAAATAATTTCAATAAACCAAGTGTTTATCTTATATTTGTCTTTAGCAAGCTTAGCAATGTTACAGGGAGCCCTGGAAAGAGTTCTCTCTTCTTCATAAAAGACTGCATCTGTGGAATTGGCTCATCCAGAGATAAAGATATGGTGCCTGCAGAGTGCCACATCTCAGGCAGATAAAAAATTGGCACAGACAAAAAATTGACATGAGGCATAAGGATGTGGAAACAGTATCGACCTATTTAGAAATAGGAGCTAAAAAGGCACCAAATAACAGAAAAACAACAGTAGGTGAGGAAAATGGTCAAAGAAGCAAGACATTAAAAAAGCATATCTTTCAAGAATATGCCCTTCTGATACTCATATACTATGGTTTCCGGCTCTGGCCCGCAAGCCTCAACCTTCATCAGTATGAGTTACTGGTGAAAATACTAAGTCCGTCACATTATAAATTTGCCTCTGTTATGTCTCATTTTGCACCAAACCAATCCACATGGGGCAAAATATATATAAGCAAAAAACATTCTAGCATTTACGCTCGAAATAAGATGTCACTACTTATATAT
>NC_069009.1:9251303-9251945 GCF_001194135.2 Octopus bimaculoides
GTGTGCAAGAGAGACGATTGCACTGGTATGGACATGTGGCGAGAATGGATGAGGATAGCTGTGTGAAAAAGTGCCACACCTTAGCAGTTGAGGGAACCTGTGGAAGAGGTAGACCCAGGAAGACCTGGGATGAGGTGGTGAAGCACGACCTTCGAACTTTAGGTCTCACTGAGGCAATGACTAGTGACTGGGACCGTTGGAAATATGCAGTACGTGAGAAGACCCGGCAATGCAAGTGAGAACATAATCTGTGACCTCTGCCAGAAGTGTAGCCAGCTCACTTATTTGTATCTTTAGTTCACTGGACACTAAAAACTCTGCTTGCAAAGACCTGTTGAGGCAAGTGAATTTAGAATTTGACGTTTGAAATCAGAAATCGAAATCAAACCGAATCCGACGACTGGCACCCATGCCAACCTCTCCTTCATTGAACTCTAAACTCTGCTTGCGAAAACCTGTTGGGACAAGTGAAATCGGAATCAAAATCGTAGTTGAACCATACTCGATGACTGGCACCTGCGCCAGTGGAGCACTAACAGCACTGTCCGAGTGTGTTCATTGCCAGAGCAGCTGTCTGGCTTCCGTGCTAGTGGCCCATAAATAGCATCATTTGAGCGTAATTGTTACCAGAGTCGCCTTCTA
>NC_069009.1:9252481-9254761 GCF_001194135.2 Octopus bimaculoides
ATATATATATATATATATATATATATATATATATATACATACAGAGTGTCCCAGAATTACCTATCCATTTCAGTGAAATCAGACAATTTTGTTTAAAAACTCACTTTTATTAATATTTATCATGTTTAATGTATTAAAAATGTATAAATTTTTAATTTTGTTTATAATTTCATAATTTTTATAATTTTATTTTCATTCCTGTTGGATATTGCTTATCTGTCCATAACAGCCTTTTTTTTTTCAATTTGGCAGCAATCATCTTTCTACCTCCCTCCCCAGGATGGTACAATAGTTTAGCTGAACTTAAACAATGCATTCAGTTAACAGTGCAGGTGATAACTCCTGAAATGCATTCCAAAGGGTTTTGCAATGCTAAGGATAGATTTGAAATTTGTGGGAATACAGACAGAGTACATGTTGAAAATTATCAATAAAGTTTTGATGTAAAATTTATAAATCTATTGATATTTGTCTTGGTATCATAATTAAGTAATAAACATAAAATTCTGTCAGTTCTTTTAAATCATTTCCCTACTTCATAGAGATAGATAGTTAATTCTGGAATGCACATTATATATATATATATATATATATACACACATACACACCTCTTCCTCTATCTATCACCAGCTACCAGTATCTGTAGTATCCTACCAGTTGTAACAAGATTCCTTGAAAAACCATTGGTCAACAGAAGTTCTGTCTTTGATTGCAAACTGGTCTATCACTGTAAGTAGACATTTACTTTCTACATACATTTACCTAATAATTACTTTCAATGTGTTTTCTGGAGGGAAGGGGGTAGTTGTGTGTGTAAAAAGGGTAAAGACCCCCCTTTGGTCATGATTGACCATAGGTTTGCACCTAGGAAGTTCCCCTCTGAGGCACAAGTCCAGGCAAGGTTGTTTATGGAATACCAGCCTCCCCTCTCCACATAACTAATATTGTCCAAGGGAAAGGCAAAGGGGCTGATACTGCTTGGCACCAGTGACGTGGCAACTCACTTCTACAGCTGAGTGAACTGGAACAACTTGAAATAAGGTGTCTTGCTCCAGAACACAGCACGCAGCCCAGTCCAGGAATCAAACTCATTACTTCATGATTGTGAACCCAACATTCTAACCCCTGAACTCTGTATGTTATATATATGTGTGTGTGTGTATGAAACTCAGTGTGTGTGCATGCGTAAACCTGTATGACTTCTGAAGTTCACAACTGATTTTCTTCAAACTTGGACCATACATTATTTATGTTCCAGAGATAGTTTTAGACTTTAAAAATTTTTCACATAATGAGTAATGGGGCCTCTGGGGCCAGAAAACTCCCTTCTTGGGGTAAGTAGGACTACTGTGGAGAAGAGCAGTAACTCTTTGCAAAGTAACTTTTCTTGAAATTTGCTAAGATATTGATATTATTTACGTTTTTTATTGACATTTTATTTATTAACGTACAATTGTCATCTTAGTTTATTACGTCATATTTCTTGACATAATGTCTCCAAAGAAGAGATCCTCCATGGGTTGAAAAACAGCAGCAGCAGAGAAACTGAAAAGAAGAAGGAGAGCAAATGAATCATCACATGAGACTTCAGTTAGACAATCACAAAATGCTGCATGTACAGCTACTACATAAGCAGTGTAGTACTCACCTGGCCAGGAATGCTGCATTAACAGCTTCAGCCAATCCCCCCCTTACCACGTCCTTTCTTTCATGAAGATTTCTCTCGTGTAGTGCTGTTGAGTGTGTCCACAGGCTCAATTTGTCACATAGATGTAGTTCCTATATCTACTGATTGTTCAGCGTGGTAGCAGCTGTAGTGACAGCCACAAAAGAGAGTATGTCCACTGAGAGCTTTTCAGTGCATTCAAAAATCACATACCCCACACCCACTTTTCCATGACAAAGTTGGGGCCTGGAATCTTCCAAAGAGATGCATGACATGTCACTTAGTCGAATTAGCCCTTCATTTACTCCAAAAATGCTTTGTCATCAATGCTGCATTTCCCCATATCACATGTTTCAGCTTAACTATACCATATATACAAACTATGCCATTTAAATCCTGAGCAACACCGAGTGTGTCTGCTAATATATATACATATACATATATATATATATATATATTGTAGTGGCAGCATGAGTGCTGTTGAATTTCCAGACCACTTGTAGCAAAACTCTTCTCCCTAAGGACTTTATGTTATTTTTATAAAAATACAGATTTTTTCTGTTGTCATATAAATGTTTTTTTAAAACCATAAATCTGTCCTCAAATACTGTCTG
>NC_069009.1:9255881-9258215 GCF_001194135.2 Octopus bimaculoides
ATATATACGATGGGCTTCTTTCAGTTTCTGTCTACCAAATCCACTCACAAGGCTTTGGTCGGCCCAAGGCTATAGCAGAAGACACTTGCCCAAGGTGCCACGCAGTGGGACTGAACCCAGAACCATGTGGGTGGTAAGCAAGCTACTTACCACACAACCACTCCTGCGCCTATAGAAAAACCTCTCGACCAGACAGGGCCCTGGGACGATGGGATCTCGGGGCCGCAATGTGCGTTCGAGGTGTTCACCGAGTCCTGCAATTCGCATCAGTTTACGCGGATAGCCGCACTCTTCATCGACGGACGAGCTGAGTGATCCCTCGACCATTGCACTGTTTACATAACTTTCAGTGTTGGCTCTAAATTCTATAGAAAATCTGTAGAGATAACATAAAAGTGATTGTATTGCACTGCTAACACAAGAAGTAGGACATGGTGTTGACTTAGAAAGCATTTAATATCCTTGTTAGTATAGAAGATAGTATCAAAAAGGTCTTGGACTAGTTCTGTAGCACGCCAACAGATTGCAATATACGGTTGCATGCACAATGAGAGCTAGTAGTGACCTTCATGAGGCAGTGTGCTGGGTGACAGTGTTGTGTTTACTTTGCAAGTTGTGAAATTTGTGCTTTTGTGATCGCATGTATGCTGTGGTCTGCGATTTTGCCATGGACAGGAACAAAGAGCAAACATGAAATTTTGCATTAAACTTGGGAAGTCTACAACAGAGACATTGAGCATGCTATGGGAAACTTACGGTGACGAGGCAATGGGTTGTCTATAATGTTTCAAGTGACATGGGTACTTCAAAAGCAGAAGAATGTCCTTGGAAGATGATGACTGATCTGGAAGACCTGCCATGAGTGTCACCGGAAATGTGGTATTGTGCATCAAGAATTCAAACCCCACCCACCCATCCACGGCCAGACCGTCAATCAAGAGTTCTGCTGCAACATTTTGAAGCATCTGAGGGAGGATATTCAGCAAAAGCGGCCGGTTCTGTGGAGCATGAAGAATTAGATTCTTCACAATGACAATGCACTCTGTCTCTGAGCTCTCCTCTCTCATGAACTTCTCACCAAAAACAACATAGTGTTAACTCCGCACCCACCCCATTCGCCAGATTTAGCACCTGCAGACTTCCACCTCTTCCCTAAGATGAAAATGCAGCTCAAAAGTTGCCGCTTTAATACCATTGTTGAAATCCAGAGTGAATCACAGAAGGTCCTCGACTCGCTTATGGAAAATGACTTCCAGGCCAGATTCCAAAAGTGTCAGGAACACTGGGACCAGTGTATTGCTGGACAAGGTAACTATTTCAAAGGAGCTGACGTTAAAACTTAGGTAAATAAGTTACTTTTAATTAAACATAATTAGTCCTGGAACTTTTTGATACCACCTCGTATTATGGTTGAATAAAAATATATGGTGTCCCTACTTGCAAATAATATGTAAATAACAGCTGCCAGGAATGTGTTTAATATGTAAATTGGCCAATCCAGTGGAGCATCCTTAGGTGTTCCATTGGATAGAACTTATGATGATGTTGAAGGTAGCAAAGCTGGTGATGGTGATGATGACGATGATGATGATGACGGTAATACTGTAGTGATGATGATGGTGAAGATAACAATGCTGAAGATGATGGTGATGATGATGATGATGGTAGCAATGCTGGTGATGATGGGATGAAAATGGTAATGTTGATGTTGATGGTATTGATGATAGTGCTGATGGTTTTCATGCCATTCCCTCTTTCCAGTGGTTAATCTGTGTGTACATCTGGACATCTCCAACAAAGAACACCAGAAAATGTTCGACAGAATATTCTGTTACCTCACATTTGCAGTCAAACACGTACTCAACTGTGTGCCAAATAATAACAATGGTAAGTACCCCTGATACTGTCTCCTTGGTCTATTTGTGAGGGTACTTTATCCCAGGACTTCTTAAACAGACAAACATCAGCCCCTCTTTTTCATTGTGTCCAGTTTAGGCACCAGGCCAGCAATTTTGAGGGCTGGGTGTTAGTCCATTGCAACAACACCTGCACTTCACAACAATCTGTTATCTTTTAATCTTTTACTTGTTTCAGTCATTAGATTTTTGGCCATGCTGGGGCACCGCCTTGAAGAATTCATCATCAAACAAATCAGCCCTACTACTTATTGTTTTAAAGCTTGGTACTTATTCTATCGATCTCTTTTGCTGAAATGCTAAGTTACAGGGATGCAAACACACCAACACTGGTTGTCAAGCAGTGATGGGGGTGGGGACAAACACACACACGCATATATATAGACGTTATATACATATATATATATATATATATATA
>NC_069009.1:9259185-9269572 GCF_001194135.2 Octopus bimaculoides
ATATATATATATATATATACATATATACGACGGGCTTCTTTCAGTTTCTGTCAACCAAATCCACTCGCATAGTATAATGTGTTTTTAAAAAAAATTTCTGTACAATAATTTCTATATTGTAGGCGTAGGAGTGGCTATGTGGTAAGTAGCTTGCTTACCAACCACACGGTTCCGGGTTCAATCCCACTGCGTGACACCTTCGGCAAGTGCCTTCTACTATTGCCTCGGGCCGACCAAAGCCTTGTGAGTGGATTTGGTAGACGGAAACTGAAAGAAGTCCGTCGTGTATATGTATATGTATATATATGTGTGTGTGTGTTTGTGTCTGTGTTTGTTCCACCAACATCACTTGACAACCGATGCTGGTTTGTTTACATCTCCGTAACTTAGCAGTTCGGCAAAAGAGACCGATAGAATAAGCCCTGGGGTCAATTTGCTTGACTAATAGAGAATACATAAGAATGAAGTTTAGTAAGGCAGTGGTATATAAGAAGTCAATACTAGATAGTTAACATAAATAAATGGTAGGAGAAATAGAGGGATAAGAATGAGTTAAAGATAGAATATGATATATATAAGGGACTCGTGTTTGCATAAAAAATCATCTTAGGTAATATGTATCTTATCTATAAAAGGCAGATTTTTCTCTGTGTGTGTGTGTGTATGTTTAAAATTCATACATTTACACAATTCCAAATTTCTTGGATTAAAGAATCGGAATTAATATTCTAAATACAATAAGTTAGGTCACAGCGCCGTTTTTTTAGTCAAAATAACTCCTAATGACGAATAAAATCCATAAAACTACACAAATTAACATTTCCTCCCTAATAAAATCTAATTTCCTCTTTTTACTACCTTTACAAATCCTTTCAACTCCTACTTTCTCTTATGAACCTTTACGAACGATCCAACAACAAATACAAAAAGAAAGGAAGGAGAAACACTGACAGTAAAAGAATGAAGCAGAAAGAAGTAAAAACAGAAAGACAGTTGTTAATATTACAATTAAAATAGTATATGTACTTGCTGTGTCTATAAAGTTAAATTGCAAATGGAAATAAAACAGGTATACTTAAAAAATAAATAAATAAATGTAGGGGAGATAAATGAGCAGAGGAAGAGAAGAGCAAAAAAATAAATAAATAAAGCTAAGGATATTGATGTGTTCGGTTATACAGTAGGTGTGTTTTAGTATATATAAAAAAAAAGATTATTTTACAGGTAATAATCTAGTTTAGTTTCATGTGAGGAGGATATGTAATGGTAGTAATATATATTAAATGTATATATATATATATATAACAGGCTTCTTTCAGTTTCCATCCACCAAATCCACTCGCAAGGCTTTGGTTTGCCTGAGGCTATAGTAGAAGACACTCTCCTAAGGTGCCATGCAGTGGGTCTGAACCCGGAACCATGTGGTCAGAAA
Source organism: Octopus bimaculoides (assembly GCF_001194135.2). Lineage (NCBI taxonomy): Eukaryota > Metazoa > Mollusca > Cephalopoda > Octopoda > Octopodidae > Octopus > Octopus bimaculoides. The sequence goes on from NC_069009.1 coordinate 9,260,618, forward strand.
GAAAACATTTTACCACACAGCTATGCCTGCACTTGCTAGCTTATTATTGATATAGGGTAAGGTTTTCTGCTATAGCTACAATACATTTGTAATGTTTTGTAATCTACTGCTAGATTGCTTTAATTACTACATTCTTTAATACAATAAAACCTTTTCCCGCTGAATATGTGCTGCTGAAATTAGAATGCATCTAATATGCTGATGCACTTTTTATGTCATCAAATACAGAGACTGCTTATTCTATTCTGTCTTTTCTTTCATAAAGAGGAGTTTCCATGACGGATCCAGTGCATCACTTACAAACTTTTGCCCATTTTTTAGGACCGATTGACTGGTGGCTCAAATGCTATTCAAACTGAACCCTTCTTTATTTTAGAAACCAAATGTCTCAAAGGCAGTGGATTGGTGAAAAATCATTAACCTGTATATACCCCTGGTTGTGTTTTCGCAATGTAAAACCTTCTCCTACTTTTTGGGACATGAACTCGCTGGGAAGCATCTGACTGAATAAATGAAATGTTCAGTTGGTAGTTGACACTTGTAGCTAACAGTTGCATACTGTCCTTCTCTTCCAGATTGTGAAAGCTTACCATAACATTTAATCTAAATACAGTGACATTGTAAGACTTCATTTGTTTATGGGCATGTATGGGTTAAGATTAATTTTGAGGATCTGATCAAAGACTCTGCAATTAAAAAAAGCAGGAGGAAACTTTTCAAATATAAATAAAGTGGAAGCATACAAAATTAAACATTATTTTCCTTCTTGCTATTAGTTTTATTCTTTTACTTGTTTTGATCTTTTGACTGTGGCCATGCTGGAGTACTGCCTTTATGATCAGAAATATAATTTCGAAGTGATTAAAACCCATATATACCCCTGGTTGTGTTTTTGCAACATAAAACCTGCTTTCACTTGTTTGGACATGAATTCGCCGGGGTAACATCTGACTGAACATACGAAATGTTCAGTTGGTAGTTGACACTCGTAGCTAACAGTTGCATACTGTCCTTCTCTTCCAGATTGTGAAAGCTAACCATAATGTTTAATCTAAATACAGTGACATTTTAAGACTTCCTTTTTTTTATGGGCATATATGGGTTAAAGCATCAAACAAAATGCCTTGTGGCATTTGATTTGGATCTCTGCATTCTTAGATCAAATCCCACTGAGATCAACTTTGACTTTCATCTCTCCAAGATAGATAAATTGAAGTATGTATTTGTGTCTGTTTGTCCCTCACCACTGCTTGTTTATGTCCCTATAACTTATTGGTTTGGCAAAAGAGACCGATAGAATAAGTACTAAGCTTAAAAAAAAGTACTGGGGTTGATTCATTCAACTAAAGTATTCTTCAAGGTGGTGCTCCAGCATGGCCGCAGTCTAATGACTGAAACAAGTTAAATGTAAACGATAAAAGATTATAATTAGAAGGAATTATTCGATAGGGGTAAATGAAGGATTAAAATTATTATTGTTGTAGTTTAGCCCCAGTTCAGTCCTAATCCAGCTGACCTATGATCTATGATGTTTCAGCTGTCATCATTCCATTTTATAGACATAGTATGTCTAGGAATATATTATCAAATGTGTAGTGTAGTGATTAGTATAAGTGGATACAGTTGTTGTTGCTGTTGTTTAGCTCCAGATCAGCTGTGGTTAAATGCATCTATGCATGCATATAGTTGGCTGAAGGACCAGGTACAACATTATATATACGTGTGTATGTGTGTGTGTGTGTGTGTGGTTCAAAAATATACAAAACATACAAAAACAGGAAGAGGTAAGGAAACAACAAACAAGGTGTATTATTATTATAGTCTGACACTCAGGGAAAATGAAAGAAGTCTTTGATGTTTCAAGCCTATGCTCTGTTACAGAAAGTTATGAGGAGAGACATCAGAGAGAGAGAGAGAGGTGGGTAAAAAGTGAAGAGAGAAAAAATCGTGTCTGAATTAATGGTGCTTCATGTTGAATACACACACACACACACACACACACACACACACACACGTATATGTATGTATGTATTTAACGTAGTCATTGGTTATGGTCAGTCAGAAAGTTACTATTGGTTTCACACCTATTATGTTCTTAGCAATACCAGCGACTCATCAAACCTTCAGGCCAGAGGCATATAACTTCCTTACTAATGGAGATATGAATAGTATCTTTGTCATAGCTTGTGAAAAAACTCATGAAATTCTTTGAAGTGAAACCCTTTCTGGATGAGATGGAGTTATATCCCTTTGACCTGTTCCACTTGTGTCTAGTTTATGTATAATTTCCATTCACTCGTCAGCAAGCATGGAATTCCATGTCTCTAACATGGATTTTCTTTCATGAAAGCACCAGTAAGACATCACATGGTTTGTGTTCTACAGTATATGTTACATTGTAACAGAGGACTTTACTACACATTCTGACATGCACTGTTTAATTATATGTAGTATAGTAATGTAGTGTGAAGGTGCATTACTGAGGGGTCAGGCTATTCGGCTCACAACCGTAAGGTCATGAGTTTGATTCCCAGTGATACATTGTGTCCTTGAGCAAGACACTTTATTTCACGTTGCTCCATTCCATTTAGCTGGCAAAAATGAGTAGTACCAGTATTTCAAAGGGCCCGTTTTGTCACACTCTGTGTCACGCTAAATCTCCCTGAGAACTGCATTAAGGGTACATATGTCTGTAGAGTACTCAGTCACTTGCACGTTAATTTCATGAGCAGACTGTTCTGTTGATGAGATCAACTAGAATCCTCATTATCATAACCAACAGAATACCAGTTAGTGATGTAGTCTAGAATGGGAATAATAGAATAACAGAATTATTTTCTCATTTTGGGCTCTTTATAACCATTTGATGTCATGTATTCTCCTTAAGCATATGAACTGGAAGCTTTTCGTTGTTCTTTCTTATAATTTTATCACTTTCCAGTTTTCACATCCGTAGAGTAATACTGGTCAGACCAATGTCTTGAACAACTTCTTCATTTTGTGGCCTATACCTTTGCTTCTTCATACTGTTTTTAAATTTTAAAATGCTCTCCAAGCTTTGGTTATTCTGTTCTTTATACCCTTCGTTCCTCAACCATCCCTAAACATGAGAATTTATTTCTTTTTTCCAGTTGTATCACTGTTGATTCAGAATGAGAAGTTTCTAGAAAAATTAGAGATGGTTTTACAGAACATGAATGAAGGCCTCTTATTGTTGAAGATACAAGTCATCCATTTACTCAACCAACTCATTAAGACTGTCCCCCATGACACTCAGGTGAGATACAAAGACATTCACAGTATCGTCTGACCTTTGTAAGGATGATGCTTTTATCTTTTACTTGTTTCAGTCATTGGCCTGCAACCATGCTGGGGCACACTCTTGAAGGGTTTAGTTCAGTAGTTCTTAGCCATTTTTTACCTATGAACCCCTTTGATTCTTATTTTACACAGGTGAGCCCCCATAGCCATTTGATGTTTAAAAAAATCCCATCATATTATAATAATTAAATATTAGAAAAGAAATATTATGAAAAATTGTTTAAATATTTTGTGTTATTGAAGAAGTATAAGCAATTTATTGCAAATAAATTTTAACTACAAAATCTTATATGGACCCCCAGGGGCCATGTGGACCCCAGTTGAGAACCACTGCATTTGTTGGACAAATCAACCCTAGTACTTATTTTTTAATGTCTGATACTTATTCTATCAGTCTCTTTTTCTGAACCACTAAGTGATGGGGATGTAAACAAACTAATACCAGTTGTCAAGCAAAGATGGGTGGGGAATACACACACACACACACATACATATATATGACAGGCTTCTACACAGTTTCCATTTATTGTATTCATTCACAAGGTGTTAATCAACCTGGGGCTGTAATAGAAGACACTTCCCCTGAGGTGTCGTGCAGTGGACTGAACCTGAAACCATATGATTGCCGAGTGAGCTTCTTATCCACACACAGCCTTGCCAATTTTCAACCTGTCCATCACATATCTTCCCCTCACTGTACCCTACTGCCAATGTAACAAGTGATGAAATTGTACCTACTTGCATTCAGTGCCCCTCCATCCTCTACCCAATACACATGATCATCATCTTTTCCATAATGAAGGTCAACATTGCCTCTCTGCTTTTTCTCACCTTCTCATCCCAATCACTCTGTCTCCACATCATACTTTCTTGTACCTTCCAGCCACTCATCTTAGTTACTCTTCTGTTTTTGCTCTCTCATCCATTTAACCTTTTGTTCATGTTGTCTTGAGCAAACACAGTATAGAACAGTGTTTCCCAATCTATTTTCCCTCAGGCCCCACTCTAATTTTCCTGAAAAATGTATGCCCCATCAGTGTTTGGAAAAAAAAAATTATTTTCAATATCATTATGTTTTGGGATGGTCATTTTCTTGTTTTTTCCTGCCAAATAAACACATGTACTATATACTCATACTTCACTCATTTATTATTGTTTTATTTTATCTTATGTTCATTGTCTGGAAATCTTTTGTCACACATCTGTGACCTCTTCAGCAACCTTTTCTCTCTACACTTTTATAAGTCAATACTGTGTTCTACTGGGTTAGAAATGCACTTAAATCACATGTTAAGGTGATCTCTATAGATTTTCGATAGAAACTATAGTCAGCACTGACTTGTTACAATGTTTCATATCTGAGATGCCTAATCTAAACAACTATGTGACCAAAGATGAAAAATGGACAATGGACGTACATGCCACATATCAGGAGTTTTTGTTCTTTTATCAGCACCCATCTAACCCATTAACCAACCATGAACTAATTGCTTAAATAATCACTAAATATAGCAGTGTAACATTATTGAATATACCAATTTTACATATTAAATACATTCCTGGAAATTGATACATAAATATCAATGACCTGTAGAGACATCGTATTTCATTATGCAACCATAATATACACATACATGCAGGAAGTAAATAGACACCTTTAATTTTCAAAATCTTTTATTTGATATTAATGGGTTGAAGGAGAGGTTTTCTTCTAGCTGCTCCTCCTTTCTGAGGGCCCGGGCTGGTTGGGATGAGAATCTGTTGATTCTTTTCCTTAGCTTTTGAATAGCACTATAATTCTATTAACAGTAGCAAGAGGAATTTGAAGAGTTTCAGCAATTTTTCGCTGGCTAAGACCAGCCTCAGATTGCCCAACAATACAAATTCTTTGAAAATCTAACAGTTCTGCTGAATTTTTTGTGTGTGGCATGGTTACTCTTTGCAAATGTTTAATATAATGGCACCTGGAATGAAAAAGAATAATTACATTGTAAATTCTACACCGTTGAAAACATTAAGATGCTTAGATCAGAAATTTTGAAAATTAAAGGTGTCTGTTTACTTCCTGCATGTCTGTGTATACTACAAAATATATTAAACATTTTTATGTGTCAATACTGTGTTCTGTTGTGTTAGCAATGCTATTACGTCTCTACAGATATAGCCAGCACTGATTTTGTTAAGACAGTTCATATCCAAGACACCTGATGTAAACAACAATGAGATCAAAGATGAAAAATGGGTACTAGGTGTATATGCCATATTTCCGATGTTTTTGTTTCTTCATCAGCTCCAATCCATCCCATTATTCCTCCACAAGCACATTGCTTAAACTGCCATTAAATATAGCAGTGTAACAAAATCAATACTGGATATAATTTCTATAGAAAATCTGTAGAGATAACCTAAACACGTGATATTATAGCACTGCTAACACAGAAGAACACAGTATTGTCTTATGAAAACGTTTAATATATTATGGTTGCATAACGAAATACAGTGTCCATGCCAGCAATTAACACCAAATCAAATGAAGCACATAAGTAAGGTATGGTTCTTTGACTCATCTGGACGGGAAGTAATTCTAAATGTGACTCAGACCAAACTGACCAGCCCAAGTCACATCAGTATGTAAAACAATGATAATCATTATGATGATGGTGGTGGTGGTGGTGGTGGTGGTGGTGGTGGTGGTGGTTGTGGTAGTATAAGTATTCCTTCTTATTTTCCCCAGGTCGTCCATCCCGTCACCATATCCTTTGACAACATCAGTGTCATGTATGAAGGACACAATATCACAGCCAGGCACCAGGTCTTTGAATTCTTGTCTTCTCTGTTTCAAGCCCACTTCCAGTCTGCAGTTGTCCACGTACACTTCTGGTCCTCACTTTCAGCTGTTACTAAGGAGACGACATCCCTTGCTACAACTCATAGTAAGCAACTGAGGAAGTTATATATTTACCTGCAACAAGATATTGTTAAGGTAAGATGAAGTGTGTGAGTGCGTGTGTGCGTGTGTGTGTGTGTGAATCTATGATGTATGTATATGTATAATTATATGTCAGTACATACATGTACAACTACAAATATTTGTGCAGGTTGAGAAGACCCGGCAAGCCAAGTAAGATCGTTGCCCCTGCCCCTGGACTGGCTCTTGTGCGGGTGGCACATGAGATGCACCATTTCGAGCATGGCCGTTGCCAGTACCGCCTGACTGGCTCCCATAGTATTTTCGAGCGAGATCGTTGCCAGTGCCCCTGGACTGGCTTGTGCGGGTGGCACATAAAAGACACCATTTCGAGCGTGGCCGTTTTCGTGCGGGTGACACGTAAAAGCACCCACTACACTCTCTGAGTGGTTGGCGTTAGGAAGGGCATCCAGCTGTAGAAACTCTGCCAAATTAGACTGGAGCCTGGTGTTGCCATCCGGTTTCACCAGTCCTCAGTCAAATCGTCCAACCCATGCTAGCATGGAAAGCGGACGTTAAACGATGATGATGATGATGATGATGATGATGATGATATACAATATTATATGATCTTAGCAATCAGTTTTGCATAAAACTGATTCCTAAGATCAGTCATGATGGACATATAATACTGTACTTTTCAGATAATATTCCCACTCTATCAACAGATATGCAAATGCATCTTTTCCTTGACTTATGGACTGTTACATGACTCATGTTTATATATATAAATAGATATATATAGATATATATATATATAATCTAACGAATAGAAGATAAAGAAAATTCTTTAACATGCAGTCATGGCTGTGACTGTGTGGTAAGAAGCTTGCTTCTCAACCACATAGTTCCGGGTTCAGTTCCACAGCATGGCACCTCGGGCAAGTGTCTTCTACTGTAGCTTCAAGCTGACCAAAGCCTTGTAATTTGATTTAGTAGACAGAAGCTGAAAGAAGCCCATCATGTGTGTATATCATCATCATCATCATTGTTTAACATCCGCTTTCCATGCTGGTATGGGTTGGATGATTTGACTGAGGACTGGCGAACCAGGTGGCTGCACCAGGCTCCAATCTGATCTGACAGAGTTTCTACAGATGGATGCCCTTCCTAACGCCAACCACTCCAAAAGCGTAGTGGGTGCTTTTAGAGGGCCAGTCAGGCGGTACTGGCAATGGCCAGGCTCAAAATGGTGTTTTTTACGTGCCACCTGCACAGGAGCCTGTCCAGCAGCACTGGCAACGACCTCGCTTGAATATTTTTTCACATGTCACCGGCACAAGTGCCAGTAAGGTGACGCTGGAAACAATCATGCTTGAATGGAGCCTTTTATGTGCCACCGGCATGGAAGCCAGTCAGCTGCTCTGGCAACGATCATACTCGGATGGTGCTTTTAGCGCTCCACTAGCACAGATGCCAGTCATCGAATTTGATTTCGATTTTACTTGCCCCAACAGGTCTTCGCAAGCAGAGTTTAGCGTCCAATGAAGGAAAGGTACGCGTAAGTGGGCTGGTTATACCCCTGGCATAGGCCACGGGTTATGGTCTCACTTGGCTTGCTGGGCCTTCTCAAGCACAGCATATTTCCAAAGGTCATACATATATACATGTGTGTGTGTGTGTAACTATGTGCGTATGTCTTTGTGCCTGTGTTTGTCCCCACCTCCAATTGACAACCAATGTTGGTGTGTTTACATCCCCATAACTTAGTTGTTCAGCAAAGAGACCAATAGAATATGCACTATGCTTTAAAAAATAAGTCCTCAAGTTGATTTGTTTTATAGTATATATAGTATAGACACGTACATGGAACCTTATGTGCGCGCTTGTGAATGTGTGCATGTGTGTGGGTACGTGCGTATATAGATGTATGCGCATATTAGATACATTTTAACCTTATAGCTTTCCCACACTTTCTTCTGTTTTTGCTTTTACCCCTATAAAATTTTTTATGCGTGTGTGTGTATGGGTGCATGGTTGTGTGCGTGTGTGTGTATGGGTGCATGGTTGTGTGAGTGTGGGTGTGTATGTGGGTATATATATGTATAGCTTTTGGCGAGTATGTGAGTGAGCATGTGTGTTTCAAGCGAGGGTGGTTTAGTATATAAATATAGGCGAATGTACAGATTGGTGCACTTACACGAACGCTATAGACTTCTCTACTCCCTTACTTTTACCCCCTCCCCTCACTTAGCGGCCTATAGCTATTTTGTCTTAATGACGGTGAACCACACAGTAATTTCCCTTTGTTTAACGGTCATTTTTCACAGGAATTTTCAATGGCCGGATAACTGAAGAGATGTTGGCGTGGGCTCCTACCCCGGCATCCGAAACTCGGAGTTTTATCATGGCTACCGAATTAGTGTCACATATTTATATATATATATATGTATAGAGTGTTAGAAGTGGTGTACAGATACTGTATATTGACGAAAATGAAGGTCGCCAGAATTTGGGAAAAAATGTTTTTTATTTATTCACTAGCAGAAATACCCGGCGTTGCCCGGGTTAAAGAGAATAATGAAATCTAAAAACGCTGTCTAGACTATGCATCATCTTTATATATAGAGATGTATATACACACACGCACCCAAACACGTATATATATGTATATCAATATAAATATATGAAAGTCAATGAAGTTTCGTAAAAGAAGGTGATCATGT
>NC_069009.1:9270059-9272454 GCF_001194135.2 Octopus bimaculoides
AAATGGTGTACATATACATCTCTCTCTCTCTCTTTCTCTCTTCCTCTCTCTGTGAAAGTATCTGTCATTACAGTATCGAAATGTGATTGTTTCAGTTAGTGGAATAGTTTCATTTTTAAAGTGAAAGTATTTGACATGAGTGTTTTTGTTTCACTTTTGACACGTAATACTTAAATAGTGGAGGAGATATTATGTTGCCGTGTGCTCGAACTCTGCAAGTAGTTAAATTTTTTTTTGACTAAAACACAACTGGAACCCTAAGTAAGGCATCTGTAAAATTTGAATGAAGTTGGTTGCGTAGTTCTCAAGTTTTAGGGATTCACACAGACAGACAGACAGACACACACACATTCTCGTTTTTATATATATAGATTATTATTAATGCTTTTTCTTTGTTTTTCGAACTTGTCAAATAAGACTGTGTATGTACAAACAGGTTGTTCATTTATGTGAAACAGATGTTTCTTTGTTTTGTTTAGAAGAAAACATTGTTTTTTGGGGTGAGGTTGGAGGACAATGGAGATAGATAGATAGAAAGATAGACAGACAGGCAGGCAGGCAGGTAGGTAGGTAGTGAGAGGGAGGAGGGAGGGTATCCCTTTCAATTTGACATGTATTCACCATTTATTTATTTATTTAGTCATTTACCATTGTATTAACATGGGTTCAAGGATGGTGACCTCCAATTTGTCAGTCCTAGGATGGGAAAAATAATTGTGTGCGTATGTATGCCTGTGAGTTCATGTGTTTGGAAACATGTCTATGTCTACATTGTGTAATTTCAATGTTTTGCATTGAAAAATAAAGTCAGGTTTCTTTTAATCTCATGTTTTTGCATGAAAGAAACATTAGTACAATACTTACAAATTAGAAAAATAAAACCCAATGTTATAGAGATGATTATCATCATCATCATCACTGTCGTTTAACGTCCGCTTTCCATGCTAGCATGGGTTGGACGATTTGACTGAGGACTGGCAAGCCAGAAGGCTGCACCAGACTCTAATCTGATCTGGCAGAGTTTCTACAGCTGGATGCCCTTCCTAACGCCAACCACTCCGAGAGTGTAGTGGGTGCTTTTACATGCCACGGGTACGAGGGTCAGTCACACGGTACTGGCAACGGCCACACTCAAAAAGGTGTTTTTTATGTGCCACCTGCACGGGAGCCAATCGAGCGGCACTGGCAATGACCTCGCTCGAATGATTTTCTAATGTGCCACCAGCACAAGTGCTAGAAGGCGACGCTGGTAACGATTACGCTCAAATGGTGCTATTTATGGGCTACTAGCACAGAAGCCAGACAGCTGCTCTGGCAACGAACATGCTCAGACAGTGCTGTTAGTGCTCCACTGGCACAGGTGCCAGTCATCGAGTATGGTTCAATTACGATTTTGATTTCAAATGCCCCAACAGGTCTTCACAAGTAGAGTTTAGTGTCCAATGAAGGGAAGGTTGGCATGGGTGCCAGTCATCGGATTTGGTTCGATTTTGAATTCAGATTTCAGATTTCAAATTGCAAGCAGAAACAACAGTAATGGTGTATTTCTTTTCTTTCCTTAAGGTGTCTTTCATTTTCATGTTTTACATGAACAAACAATATTTACAAACTAGAAAAATATGTAAAGTTAGAATATCCCAATGTTTTATATATATACACATACCTTAATATTTATTTGTTATGTCATGCTTTGTATTAAAAAATAAGCTATAAATATAGTCCAATCGATGTGTTTGTTAATCTGAGGCTTTCTCCATTTTCTGATTATTTGTATTGTTTCCTGATAAACTCTTGCTTATCCTGTTGTTACTTGCATTCTACGTGTATGCTATGCCTGCACACCAATACCCGGGGATAACATGGGTGACAGATACCAATAGTACATACAGGTATTCTATCCCTTAGTTGGTTTTTATAAACACTAACTCTGTTTACACTTGACATATCTTGTCCCCATGTTGCTTATATATTGTTCAGTATGTATCAACCATTAGTATACATACATATACATATGAATCATCATCATCATCATCATCATCATCATCATCATTATCATTTAACGTCCGCTTTCCATACTAGCATGGGTTGGACGGTTTGACCAAGGTCTGGAAAGCCAGGAGGCTGCACCAGGCTCCAGCCTGATCTGGCAGTGTTTCTACAGCTGGATGCCCTCCCTAATGCCAACCACTCTGTGAGTGTAGTGGGTGCCTTATACGTGCCACCGGCTCAGAGGCCAGAGGAAGCCGGCAACGGCCACAATCGGTTGGTGCTTTTTACGTGCCACTGGCACGGAAGCCAGTCAAGGCGGTGCTGGCATCGGCCACATTTGGATAGTGCTTTTTACGTGCCACTGGCACGGGTATCACAACTACAATTTCCATTTGATTTTCATTTT
>NC_069009.1:9273138-9279348 GCF_001194135.2 Octopus bimaculoides
GTGAAGCATGGCAGTTTGCACACATGCATCATACAATCTACTTTTCACTCTGAGTGAGAGGCCCTTTGTCACCAGTAGGGGTAGAAGCTTTCTAAACTATTCTTATTCTAGTGGTAACACTCTCTGAGCATCCACCCCTACTACTACCTTGGTCACCTAGGTAGCGGAAGCTATCCACTACTTCTAGTTCCTCTCCCTGGAATGTGATGGAATCTGTTTCCTGAGCATCTGTGGTGTTTATTGCCCCTGTGCATCTGCCGCACATGAAAGCTATCTTCTCAGTTAATCTTCCTTTGATGTTGCTGCACCTCTTATGTGTCCATAGCTTACACTGGGTACATCTTATAGAGTTTCTACCTCCACCTTTCCTACAGATCAAGTAGGCCCACCTACCTGAGGGTGTGTGTGATGTGTTCGCCTTCCTCCTTACTAGAACTTTGGTCTTTGCTACATATATATACTGATAACTTCAATAGGTAGTAAAATGAATATTATCGGTAAAATGAAGAAAATTTTGATTGACCCATCCCTAAGGGACACACCAATTCCTCCTAAGAACACTTACCTCAAAGAACTCATTTCTAAATTTACTGATTTCACCCATAGAATTCATTAGATAGCCAACCACTATGACAGAAGGCTTGGAAAAACTCCTCTTGATACGAGTACTATTGCCACAGCCAACACCAATATCAACAATAATATGGACAATAAGGATTTTACCACGAGAATTTTCAGAACTAAGAAAATGCTGCCGCTGAATAGTCACCTTGAAGCTTTTGAAAATGAACTCTGGTCTTTAATTAAGGACATTAAGTTCAAGAACGATCCCCTTAGGCACAATAAGTACCAAAGGAACTTATCCACGAAGAAACTACTGGTAAACCAGGAGATAAAATCTGGTACATAATCCCTTTTGCAATGCTAATAAGGATGGACTTAGCTAAGTAATTATTGAATGTTGTAAATAGACATTTTGATAAGAATGATAGGTATTTTAAATTTATATATAGAACAATAAATATTCTTGAGGGAAGGACAGTTAGACTGGCTGACCGAGGTGGATTCGGTTATGCTTTCAGACCTGTGTCGGTGTGGAATGTTACTAGTCCATGCTTACACAGTTTGCTAGCATAGTCAAATTTACTACTGGAATACAGTATTGATGAAGGAAATTGATTATTATCAATCATGATCCAGGAACGCGTCTACTGTTAAACATCGGAATTGGTTAGTTTTCATTGTTTTTTCTTCTTGTTTTTGCCTTTGTGAGTTACAAGTGATGCTATCTGTGGGATTCTCAGCTTTTTTAGCTGCTATTTCTGAACTTCGGTATATGGTGAAGCAAATATTTGCTGATCCCTTAATTATATTTATAAATATAGAACAATAAGGATAGGTTATAGCCTTACACATAATTTAGGGAGCGTTATATCCTCCCTGAATAATAAAAACTTAGATACTTTCTACTCAAATAGAAACAAAAATAGCAACAACAGTGGTATTAATAGGAACAATAACAATGCACACCACTGCAACCTTATTACAGAATACACTCAGAACCAAAATAACCACTTTAACCTCAATAGACCTAATCCTACCCCCACTAGGAAGCAACTCCCCACCACAGCATAATCTATGTGACTGTAGGAACAGGAATAATTGTGCCTTCAGTAACACCTGTAGAATTAAGGACATAATTTACCAATGTACAGTTCCTTCATGTATGTTATGACGTTAAGCTGCTGAAGGACATAAGTGGCCCCACACCACTTATATCATTATCTTTGCGCCCGGGCCCTTTATCTTTTCTTGTTTATTTTTCTAGAAATATCCATTGTAATGGTTTTAACTTGTGACCTAAGTCCAAATTGTAACTGACCAATTGTAGAGACTGCTGGACTTAGACTTGCCCCTTGTGGACCATAGGCCAGATTTTCAGTAATATTTTCTGTGAGTAAACTTCCTTAAGCACCCTACGGTAATGTTTTGGATGCATTTACTTGGGTTTACTTTGTTAACATAGGTACTGCCCTTTGATAATCATGTTAGTAAGTTTCCTTATATATATATTTTTTTTGATAACTTCCTTTCTTAAATTTTAAAACATCTCCCCCCACTTAAATTGAAACTACCCGTAAATAAATTGTAGTATTCCCTAGAGCATTACTAGCTCACTCTTTTACCTACCATTTTCTGATTATTTGTATTGTTTCCTGATAAACTCTTGTTTATCCTGTTGTTAACTGCATTCTACGTATATGCTGTGCCTGTACACCAATGCACGGGGATAACCCTGTCACCCATGCATACCAGCCACCCCTCTCCATGCTACCAATATTATCCAAGCGAAAGGCAAAGGCTGATACAGCTTGGCACCAGTAACGTCACAACTCATTTCTACGGCTGAGTGAACTGGAGCAATGTGAAATAAAGTGTCTTGCTCAAGAGACTTGAAATTTTGCAGCCCGGTCTGGGAATCAAACTCACTACCTCATGATTGTGAGCCTGACACTTTAACCACTGAGCTATGCGCCTTCACTTATACATATGTATTTATAAACTTGCTGTTAACAAAAGTCAGGAAATGAAATACTACAAAATATACACATAGGACAGACACAGAGGGAGCATAATTCTTCATTAGTCATCAACCAAAATACTAATACTCAGTTTCGTGCCTTAACTATAAGACTGAGAGCTTCGTATATTGGTGGCACCTGCAAGATTTGTGTCGAATTAGGGCTTGAACAAAAAAGACAATACAGGGTGGACGTACGAAAGTAAACAAATGTAATTTAAAATGAAAGACAAAGACAATAAATAAAGCCTTTCAGCCAAACATGAGAGTGATGGATAATACCTAGAAAAAATCCTCAAATGGATATAAAAAAGAGAATTAGTAAGAGAGGAGAAAAAGTTGACCAGCATGCTAGGTGTCCAGTGGTGAAAAGGCAGAGATAAGAGAATTAGTCATGGGTCACATATATATATATATATATATATATATACTTAATCATATCAAAGGGAAATGGAAATTAATAAAAATTTTCACCTCCAAGTGGCCTATCGTATAAAAGTTTAGTCCAAAGACTATGAATTACTCATAAGGTACACTGTATATTTAAATACATAATTAGGGATAAAATTCCCTAATTTTTGTGGTTCTGGGACCTAGCTGTTCTTTCTAGCGTAAAGAATCCCATGAGTGGATTCCTCTTATGTATTTAAATATACACTGTACCTTATATATATAGATATATATAGTATTTTGAAATAATAGCATGAAATTCAATATCAAACAAAATTTCTCACAAAGATATATATGTCTAAAATAGTATTGTATTAAAAATAAATATAAATATATGAAACATGACAGCTTAAAAATTTGTTAATTATTGCATCTTACGATCGTTTCACGAAAATATTGTCATTATAATGGAATCCATTGTTAATACTTCTGCTCTTCAACAATGGATTCCATTATAATGATAATATTTTCGTGAAACGATTGTAAGATGCAATAATTAACAATTTTTTAAGCTGTCATGTTTCATATATTTATATATATATTTTTAATACAATACTATTTTAGACATATATATCTTCGTGAGAAATTTTGCTTGATATTGAATTTCATGCCATTATTTCAAAATACAGTATACAAAATCATCCGTGTTAATGTCTAAATACCTTATAGTATTAATATTTTTGGCATTTTATACAAAGAGCACTCATTATAAATTCAGTGTATAATATTCTAACAGAATATATTTAATTAATGATATATATATATCATCATCATCATCATCATCATCAAATGTTTTGTTCACGTGCCACCGGCACAAGTGCCTATATATAATCATATAATCATCATTTAACATCCATTTTTCCATGGTTGGCAGATTTTCTATGGTCAGATATCCTTCCTCCCACCAACCCTCACCTGATTCCAAGTAAAGTAATATCTCCCCATGACCAGACATAAGTCTCGAGATGAATAACCTTGTTTATATGAAGATGATGCCCATTCACAACCATCAAATGTCTAGACAAGGATACACACACACACACACACACACATACATAATAGTATATAGATACATACATGACAGGCATCTTTGAATTTCTGTACTCAAAATTCATTCGCAAGGCTTTGGTTGGTTCAAGGCTAAAGTAGAGACACATGCCCCAGGTGCTACACTGAGACTGAACCCAAGACCATATGGCTGGGAAGCAATCTTCTTAACCGTGTAGTAGGAATATTCAATGATCACCCAATATCACAATTTGCTAGAATATTAGTCGTGGTCAATGCCAGTGCCATCCAATCATAGTCATGGCCAATGCTAATACCATTTAATTGGCACCCATACCAGTGCACATAAAAAGCACCATTTGAGCGTTTGGCCTCATGGAAGCAGTCGTAGGTGACCAAGACCTTTGGCAATATACCATGCCTGTATAGACCTGTCAAGCCAAGTGAGACCGTTGTCATGGCCGATGCACACGTCAGGTCAATGGCACTTGTGCTGGTGACATGTAAAGAACACCCACTACACTCTCAAAGTAGTTGGCGTTAGGAAGGGCATCCAGCCATAAAAACCTTGCCAAATCAGATTGGAACCTGATGCAGCGCACCCCCACCCACCTTACTCGTTTTCAGTCAACCTATCCAACCCATGCCAGCATGAAAAGCAGACATTAAATGGTGATGACGATGATGATGATTACTCATGTGATCAACAAAATCTAATCAATCACAACTTGCGCCAAATAAACTCCAGCAAGGATTTTTGTTTGGTGTGTTTCCTTCTTAGCCTATTGACCAGTATAAACTTGGTACACCATGACCACTTGACCGAGAGCTTTGGGATGCAACAGAGAGAGCATTGACAGACACTGTAAGGATTCGCCAACAGAGACAGCAGACAGCAGCTGACCAGACAAGGGCAGTGAACAGTCAGAGATTGAATGACATTAGAAGTTGGTAACCAACAAGCAACTAATCATACTTTATCTGTTGCTACAACTACATCAAGCACAAAAACTCTCTCAACATTTTGATGTTTGTTGTAAAAGCATTCATTTTTTTTCTTTCTTTTTTGCATATGGAAAGACTAAATTGTTTATCAAAATCTCAACAGACTCCAGCATTACTTTCTGTACATCAACATAGCCATGCTTGTACCTATATATATATTGTGTATGTGTACTGAGCTGTTATCGGTGGGATCAACAAAACAATGCATTCCATTCATCTATCCAAGATATAAATGTGAGTTATATAAGTTTAATACTCTGACAGTACAATAGTCAGACAAGCTTGTATAGCATGCCCTGTACTTGACTGCAATCTTTCAAGTCCAGAATACAACATGGCCACTCTGTTAGAGAAAGCGAGAAAGAATGAGACAAAAAACTAGATGGGAAAAGGAAACAAGAAAAAGACATATGGCAGGAAGGGAGATAAGAGTTGTGTCCCTTTGGTCCATTAGAACAAAAATTGACAATGGTTTTTGTGATTAATTCAAGTAAGAAAGGTTAAAGTTTGTGAGACTGTATAGCCAATCCGCTGTGAAAGAACATGGCTTTATACTTGAGGTATTTGGCTTACGATCATAGGGGCATGCATTTGATTCCTGGCAGTGTATAAAACTGTTACTCCAGTCCACTCGGTTTCTTTCAGTTTCCATCTACCAAATCCACTCACAAGACTTTGGTCAGTCCGAGGCCATAGTAGAAGACACTTGCCCAAGGTTCCCTGCATGTGGTTGGGAAACAAACTTCTTACCACACATCCACGCCTGTGCCTTATATATATACATGTGTGTGTATAGCGTTGCATTCTAGCACTTGTGCTGGTGGCATGTTAGAAAATCATTCGAGCGAGGTTGTTGCCAGTGCCGCTGGACTGGCTCCCGTGCAGTTGGCACGTAAAAAACACTTTCTTGAGCATGGCCGTTGCCAGTACCGTGTGACTGGCCCTCGTGCCAGTGGCACGTAAAAGCACCCACTACACTCTTGGAGTGGTTGGCTTTAGGAAGGGCATCCAGGTGTAGAAACTCTGCCAGATCAGATTGGAGCCTGGTGCAGCCATCTGGTTTGTCAGTCCTCACTCAAATTGTCCAACCTATGCTAGCATGGAAATCGGACGTTAAATGATGATGATGATATATATATATATATATATATATATATATATATATA
>NC_069009.1:9279802-9289726 GCF_001194135.2 Octopus bimaculoides
TATATATATATATATATATATATATATATGCATGTATGTATTTATGTATGTATGTTTGTATGCATATATACATGTCTCCACAATGTGTTGAAGTTTCTCATTGAGGTGGTCGCCACAGATGGATGGTTACCTAGATATAACTGTCTCTAACGTCCTACATTATATATTTTCATACTGCATAGAACATCACCACTGGCCAGTCAGAATCTATCCAATGTCTGCTCAACATGTTGGACTTTCTCAACATCAACAATTCTTGCTTTGGTGAGTTTACCATCCATTTTCCTCCTCCTCCTCCTCCTTCTCCATCTCCGCTTCACATTTTGTTCTTTGTTGTTGTTGTTTAACTCCAGGTCAGTCCTGA
The DNA here is from genome assembly GCF_001194135.2 of Octopus bimaculoides. Taxonomy (NCBI): domain Eukaryota; kingdom Metazoa; phylum Mollusca; class Cephalopoda; order Octopoda; family Octopodidae; genus Octopus; species Octopus bimaculoides. Next base: position 9,280,167 of record NC_069009.1, read on the forward strand.
GTGAGTTGAGCCATGATCACAGACAGCACTGGTTTAACCATTGAACAAAGTAAGCACAAGCTTAGGGTATCATAGGAAGGGGGCATCACAAGAAATGGTAAATAGTTTACAGTACAAAAAAAATTGCTTTAAACTTGCTAAAATAATATTCAAAGTATAGGGGGGTCCAAAAGTCTTGTTACCCCCTACCACCACTAAAAAGTACTAAAAACAATAGAGGAACAATATAACAATATCAAACACATGTATTGGTTTTAGTACATTCACTTTCATTGATACTGATATTGTCATACATCGAGAATGTCTGCATGAACACCATCATTTTCGTGACATAAAACGATATGGCACCATGTCCTATGTGATATTTTACAAAACTGTTGCTGTTCATGCAGACAGTCTCAATGTGACTAAAACCAGTACATGTGTTTGGTACTGTTATGTTGTTCCTCTATTGTTCTTATTACTTTTCAGTAGGGGGTGACAAGACTTTTGGACCACTTCATAGTTTATATGGACAGAAGTATAATTTCAAAGTGTCCATGGTGTCATAGTGAGGATCTGATCAAAGACTTTGCAATTAAAAAAATTAGAAAACTTTTGAAATATAAATAAAATGGAAGTATGCAAAAATTAACATTATTTTCCATCTTATTGTTAATTTTGCTTCATTAAGTATTTTGGGCAGTGGTTCTCAATCAGGGCCCACATGGATATTTTTGGGGGTAGAGAGGGGTCTATGCAAACAAAATAGTAAATTGGGAACCCATAGAAGTACATTAAGGGTCTACGAGAAAAATTTTGCTTTAGATGGATTTATTGCAAGAAACAGCTTGTTTTCTTTTTTTTTTAATGTCTTATGCAGTTCAAACTACACGAGTTCATGTATGATGAACAAAATAGGAATTTTGAAAGAAGCATCTATAAATCTGGTTTTTAAACATCGAATGGCTACGAGGGGTCCGCCAATGAAATGGGGTCTATAGATAAAAAATGATTGAGAACCACTGGTTTAGAGCCTCTATGGGTCTTAATCTGGCCCTGATTGTGGACATTCCAGTTGTGACGACCCCTATTTTTGTATGTACTGTTGACACTTTACAAGGCTCAAGTGAGGACCAACAATAGAGTCCTGAACTTTTGGATGAGATTCAGGACTCCAGTCATCTCTGTTTTTTCTACCATTACTCTATAATGGCCTCCATTCCTTGAGCTGACTGGTCCTCATACCTCCTCCTCTTGACCAAATTGCATGTAGTGAGATTGAACTTAGAACCATGACTGTGAAGCAAGCTTCTTAACTACACAGCTATATGGTACATTACTTTGTAAGGAGGCTAGGACTGCAACTATTTCATACCAGTAGATATAATCTTGGATTATCTCTCTGATTTTATACCAAGAAAGACCAATTGTTTTTGCTTTATCCTCCACATATCCTTTCCAGGTCTTCTTAGGTCGTCCAACTCTCCCCTTTCCTTCAGGTTGCCAGTCTAACACTTGTCTTGCAAAGCTGCTTGGAGGTTTCCTTAGAGTGTGACCAATCCAGCCCCATGGAAGTTTGGTTCATTCTATCCCACGGACTTCAGTTTGAAATTTTGTTTGACCACCAGATCTTTAGGATATAGTGCAGACATTTGACAAAGGTCTGCAGCTTATACTTTATGGCATTAGAAGACATAAAATAGAGTTTTAATACTGTCATATTGATTATAAATGTATTATCTAATTAGTTAGTTCGTCAGTCCACATTACTCTGTGAGGAGCATAGGTCCATGGCCATTTCATACCAGTGAACTCGATCTTGGATTACCTCCTTGATTACAGACCAAGACAGACTGATTTCTTTCACTTCATTCTCCAAGCATCCTTTCCAAGTCTTCTTAGATCACCCAACTTTCCTCTTTCCTTCAGATTGCCAGTTTAACACTTGTCTTGCAATGCTACTTGGAGGTCTCCTTAGAAGGTGACTGACCCAGCCCTATTTCCTTTTCAGAATTTCTTGATTGATAGGAGTTTGGTTCATACTATCTCACAGACTTCTGTTTGAAATTTTGTCCAACCACCAGAACTTGAGAATCTAGTGCAGACATTTGGCACAAAAGTAGTCCAGAAAAATGACAATGTGTGACCCATCATCATACTTACTTAAGCCCTTTACTCCTTATAGTGCTTAGGCCATAAATGACTTTAATTTTCCACTGTTCTTGACTCTGGGTAGTCATTTCTGCTTCTTTCCAGTTGGATCCTTGAATTTTCTTGCAGCTTACTTTTGAATTTTGCTGCACCACATCATATGTTTCCCTGAAGAAGGACCTTTCTCTCCTCAGTTTTGATGGTTTTGAATTACCATTGATGCTTCTGTAGCTTTGCATATTTCTAGGTAGGGGTGTTGACCCTATGCAAACCCATTTCTACCTCTGGGAAGAGGTGGTGCATATCATTCTGGCCTCTCTCCTTTGAAGTGTTCAGCATGGGAGACCCTACCAGGGACTTGTGCTCAAATGGCATAATTCTCAGATTATTGAGGCATATAGCCACCAGGCCACAGGCTATCAGTCCGTCATGGGGCTACTCATTTACAGCTGAGTAGACTGGAGCAACATGAAATAAAGTGATTTACTCAAGAACACAAAGCATCGCCTGGCCCAGGAATTGAAACCACAATCTTATGATCATGAGTTGAGGGAACCCGTGGAAGAGGTAGGCCCTGGAAGACCTGGGCTGAGGTGGTGAGGCAAGACCTTCGTACATTGGGCCTCACCGAGGCGATGACTACTGACCGAGACCTTTGGAAATGTGCTGTGCGTGAGAAGACCCGGCAAGCCAAGTAAGATCGTTGCCAGTGCCCCTGGACTGGCTCTTGTGCAGGTGGCACATGAGATGCACCATTTTGAGCGTGGCCGTTGCCAGTACCGCCTGACTGGCTCCCGTAGGATTTTCGAGTGAGATCGTTGCCAGTGCCCCTGGACTGGCTTGTGCGGGTGGCACATAAAAGACACCATTTCGAGCGTGGCCGTTTTCGTGCGGGTGACACGTAAAAGCACCCACTACACTCTCTGAGTGGTTGGCATTAGGAAGGACATCCAGCTGTAGAAACTCTGCTAAATCAGATTGGAGCCTGATGTAGCCATCCGGTTGCACCAGTCCTCAGTCAAATCGTCCAACCCATGCTAGCATGGAAAGCGGACGTTAAACGATGATGATGATGATGATGATGATGATGATGAGTCCAACACCTGTTTTTAAAGCCATAATGTGACATTGGAGGTTTAGTTGTTTCTATGGTTTGTAGTAGCAGAGCCCAAGCCAACCCTGGGGCATCAGACCTATTGTAATTAATAAATTAGTGAAACACACATCAAGAAGGGATTCACAGAGGTATAGTTCCAGATATATCATAGTCCTGCTGTGTGGCACCTTGGGCAAGTGTCTTCTACTAAGCCTCGGGTTCACCAAAGCCTTGTGAGTGGATTTGGTTGATGGAAACTGAAAGAAGCCCATCATGTGTGTATGTGTGTGTAGATGCAGGCATGGCTGTGTGGTAAGAAGTTTGCTTCCCAACCACATGGTTCCATGTTCAGTCCCACATGGTGGGACTCTGGGCAAGTGTCTTCTACTATAGCATTGGGACAACCAAAACTTTGTGAGTGGATTTGATAGATGGAAACTGAAAGAAGCTCATCTATCTTTTATCTTTTATTTGTTTCAGTCATCAGATTCTGGCCATGCTGGAGCACTACCCCGAAGAACTTTTAGTTGACTAAATCAACCCCAGTACTTTTTTTATTTTTCAAGCCTGGTACTTATTCTATTGATCTCTTTTGATGAACTGCTAAGTTACAGGGACATGAACACACCAATACCAGTTGTCAAGCAGTGGTAGGAGACAAAGATACACACACACGAAGGGCTTCTTTCAATTTCCATCAACCAAATTCACTCACAAGGCTTTGGTTGGATCAAGGCTATAGTAGAAGATACTTGCTCAAGGTGTTACACATGAGGTTGAGAAGCAGGTTTCTTACCACATAGCCGTACCTACACCTTTGATCTTAAGTCTGCTGGTTCAGCACTAACCTAGGGCTAAACAACAGCAACAAAAACAATATTTTCTGTCCACAATCTTTCCCAATCCCCGATAATTCTTTGTGTTTTATTTTCCTTTCTCTTCCCCTAGAACACCAGATTATGTCTCAACCTTGGAACAATGTCTTACTGGATTTCCTTTTTAGGGCCCACAACCTGGCTGATTTCTCTGACTCCTTACTTTCACTGATCATTAAGGTAAGTCTGTCTGTGCTCTGGGGTTACCATTTCTATCATACTGATAATTTATCTACCTCTACTGTAGACTGGCCCCTAAAACAAGAGAGCCCTTACACTGAAGAAATAGCAACCAGGACCTCTCTCAAATAATACCCTAACATCTTTGATCATAGTCCTACAGGATCTGGACTGACCTGAGGTTAAACACCATCACTAGTACTTTTTATGTAGCTCAATCACCAGTGTTTTTTATGTGGTACTATCTCCAGTGTTTTTTATGTGGTACTATCTCCAGTGCTTTTTATGTGGTACTATCTCCAGTGCTTTTTATGTGCTACCATCACCTGTGATTTTTACATGGCACCATCACTAGTTCTTTTTACATGGCACTAGCACCAATATATCTTATATACACCATCACCAGTGCTTTTTATGTGGCACCAGCTTTAGTACTTTATACGTGACACCATCTTTAGTGCTTTTTATGTGACACCATCACCAGTGCATTTTATGTGGCACCAATACCAGTGCTTTTTTGTAGCATCATCACCAGTGTTTTTTTAATGTGGCATCAGTGATTTTTTTCAAGGCACCTAGTTTTATTGTTGCTATACATGTTTTTTCATGACAGTTCTTGGATCATGAAGACTGCATCGAGCTCATGAAGTACCACATAAACAATATGTTGAAGAATGCCCACATCATGTTGAAGTTTGGTCGAATCCCACCAGAGCGAGTTCTCATGCGGAGTTTGTTACACAAGGTAAAATGCATGTGTGTGTGTGAAAGAGAGAGAAAGGGGTGGGGAGAAGTGGGCATTGTTTTTTGCTTATTTTACGTTTTTCTTTTTTCTGTCTTTGGACTGCAGCCATGCTGGATCACTGCCTTGAAGGGTTTAGTCAAACAAATTGACCCTAGTATACGTTTTCTAAGTTTGGTACTTATTTTATTGGTCTCTTTTACTGAACTGCTAAGTTATGGAAATGTAAACAAACCAGCACTGGTTTTCAAGTGGCAGTGGGGAACAAACACAACACAAAGGCACACACATATGTAATGGCTCTCCTCACAGAATCTGTCAAGCAAATTCATTCACAAGACATTGGTGAGCCTGCAGCTATAGTAGAAAACACTTACCCAAGGTACCATGCAGTGGTACTGAACCCAGAACCATGTTGTTTCACAACCACACAGCCTTGTTTTTCTTATTTTTATTTTATTTTATTTTATTTCTTGGTCAGTGGTTGAGCTTGACTGCTTTTGACCTAGGGCTACCAAGACTATTAGGAGAAAAGGAGGAAATTATTTATGGTAAAGGGACCCTGGTCAGAATATTTAAAACAAAGTGGAACTTGTTAAAGCAGAGAAGTCAAACTTATTTGGGTTTTGTTGAGTAGATTAAAGCACAACTGGCTTTGAACAGGTTGAACACTGTCCCTATTCTCCTGACTTGGCCCCATCTAATTATCATCTGCTCCCCATCATAAAAAAACACTTGGCTGGGAATCGGTATCACAGTGATGAGGTTTGTCATATCTGCTGTTGATGATATTTTTGAGCAACAGGATGAAAGCTTCTTTGTCAATGGGATCCAAACACTGCAGCACTGATGGAAGGAATGTGTGGTCCACAAGGGGGACTGTGTTGATAAATAAACCTCATTTGGTCACATTCTGCTGAGACAGTTACAAAAGGCTGTCAAGACCAAATGAACAAGAAAACTGACAAAAGGGCTCTTGTTTCATCAAGACAAGGCTGCAGTACACAAGTCCTTGGTTTCTATAGAAAACCATAAGACCAAACAATCATCTGTGTACACCATCCATTTGGTGTACACAGCCTTGCAGGAGTTTTTGTAGCTTAGGATGTGAATTCGTCAGAACCTTGAACCAAAATCCCTGAACTGGTTCCGGGCCAGCTGCCTTCCAATTTCTCATCTTACCAACTCTGGCTTCAACATCTTCCACCATAATGACAATATCCTCCCATATCCCCATGTCTTTGAATTCTTCTTCCATTTCATGGAGCCAGGGTACCCTGTTGTTGTGTTTGACAACCTCTGACCAGATCTTGCTCCAAAACGAAGTTGCTTCTTTGGGATCAGGTGACCCTGATTCTTCCTTATCTCATCCACCCAGAGCAGCTTATTTGTTCTAAACGGATGATCTTGTTTAAACTATAGAAACCTTTCCTTGTATCTTTTGATCTTAACTGCACTCACTTTAATCTTTTGTTTTAATATATCTGATATAACTAGAGTGCCCTAATCCACCAGGTGGTATTTCTTATTCATGTAATTCTGATCTCTGTCATTGAGCCTTATATAACTATTCCTTACTCCCTAAATCTTACTTAAATCCTTCTGCCCTGTATTGATGCTTTTTTTTATTCTCCTTTCTCTGAAGGGTTCTTTGTTTCTTTGTACTTCTTTTTAGTGGGGATTCCTTTTATTTATTTATTAATTATTCATTTCTTTAACTTCTATTTATACATCCTTTGTTAATGGTGTAGTGTCTTCCTTTGATCAGTGTAAACCCCATCTGTTTTTGTGTGTTGTATCCCATCCTTTGATATTGTCCTCCATGTCTTGGGCCCTAGTAGCCAATAAAAGAAAGCATCATTATTATTATTATTATTATTATTATTATTATTATTATTATTATTATCATTATTGAGTGAGAGCAGTGCATGCCATCAAAGTGACACTGGGATACGAATATATGAAGCCCAATATATCCGCCATGACTACCCATCTGATAAGGGTACACCAGGCACATGCATCACAACCATATGTGATGCATTGTGATCGCATATCAAGATAAACAGCGCATGACCTTGCAGGTGGGGCCTAGTTAGAATTTTATTCAGATCGAGTAGCCCATCCCACTCAAAAGGTCCCTGAGTAAGGGTTGTTTAAGAATGTTGAACAAAACACCCATGTTTCCAGAGGTGAATTATCCAAACCCCAAAGAATTCCTCTCAACACATGGCTTCTGCTTGTGATCAGAGATGCACATATCGTCAGCCATCAAGAGACATGCTTAACTGGTTAAGGTCAAACAACTGACAAGCAAATCTGTGGTATTGAGCAGAATAGTTGCTATTACCATCATTTATAGCAAGACAAAGTGTGTGCATGATAACACTTCCAATCAGTTAATCACATGATAATCACTTCCAATCAGTTAAGATCAGAAGCCATGAGAACCAGCGCCTAGTATTGCATCAGGGCATTTATTTTCAGACAAATCTCAGACAGTGGGGTTCCTCGGTTATCCCTAGAGGCCTTCCTGTATCAGGAGGGTCACATCTCTATCATCCTCCCAGCCATTTTTTTTCTACTTTTGTATGCTATGCATAGGTCCCTTCTTTTTCAGTGTATACAATGTATACTTACTTTTTTTTTATCATTTCATTATTATATGTAAACCCCAACACCTTCATGTCTGTCCCTTTATTGTCTCCCCTCATCCTTCGCCCTGGTAGAAAATAAATCAAATCATCATCATCATCATTATTATTATCGTCACCACCATCATCATCCTCTTCTCTCAGTTTTGTTTCCATTTCTTGCCGAGTGTCTTTCCAACACCTAGGGCAAAGAAACTCACTGTGTACATTGGCAGGTCATTAAAATAAACACACCAGATTGTTCTTTCTTTTACTTTCTTTTATTTATTTGTTTCAGTCATTTGACTGTGGCCATGCTGGAGCACCGCCTTTAGTCGAGCAAATCGACCCCAGGACTTATTCTCTGTAAGCTTAGTACTTATTCTATCGGTCTCTTTTGCCACACCACTAAGTTACGAGGACATAAACACACCAGCATCGGTTGTCAAGCGATGTTGGGGGGACAAACACAAGACACACACACACACACACACACATATATACATACAACAGGCTTCTTTCAGTTTCCGTCTACCAAATCCACTCACAAGGCTTTGGTCAGCCCGAGGCTATAGTAGAAGACACTTGCCCAAGGTACCACACAGTGGGACTGAACCCGGAACCATGTGGTTGGTAAACAAGCTACTTACCACACAGCCACTCCTAAAGTCACATGATAGAAAAAATAGTGTGGAAGAAAAACAGAGAAAAAGGAAAGAAAAAATTATTATTATTATTATTATTACTATTATTGTCTTTGCACAGCTTCTAACGCTGGAGATGTGCTACGGTGCCAGCTGTTCACTACCAGTGAACTAAAGTAACACCTCTTATTTTTTGAGCACCTTCTCGAGTATTCGAGTGGTTCCAAGCAGTGCTGTCTTCTGTATTGTGCTCCACCCCTATTGCAGCCCCTATTTGCTCCACATACTTCTTGAGATTTTTACTCACTGTCCCCAGGGCTCCGACAATTATTGGCGCTACTGCTACCTTTTTCATCGACCACAACTGCTTAACTTCCCAAGCTAACCTGTCATATCTCTCGACTTTTCTTTCTTCCTTATCACATACCGTGTTGTCAGCTGGACATGCTATATCTATGATCCAGCATAGTTTGTTTGCTTTCTCAATTAACACTATGTCCGGCTTTGTTTTCTTTCTCAATTACGACTATGTCTGGCTTATTATTATTATTATTATTATTATTATTTTGCAGTTGACAAATGTTGCGATGACTTGTGATGTTGATGAGAGTTTAGTATTCAATGTCAAAGACATGATGGAAGACAGCTATGACAGTACACAGTGAAGGGTACAAGAGAAGTACAGGAGGAGTATGCATTAAATTCACATGATATGTACAAGGTCTGAGAAATAAGTATCTGGACTGTAGCCATGGTAACAAAGCTAAAGCATGCAGAGTAAAGCTGCATGGCACAGATTAACCCTGAACTCTGTTGGGTACTAAGTTTTAATCTTCTAGCTCACTTCTGCTGTTTACAGCAATGCTTGGAAGGAAGGTGTATAGCGTGTGATTGCCTCTTTGACCATGACAGAGAAAGTTGTCATGGCGATACCTGCTCAGAGGCCTACACAAAGTTGCAGAAAGTCTATGGAGAGGAGTGTATGAGCTGCACACAAGTGTATGAGTGGCTCAGACATTTCCGAGAGGACATGTGAAAATTTTGATATTGGAGAGACCCATATCCAGATGAACTGAGAAAAACATCACAGATATGTGTGCAGCTGTGACGGAAAATCGTCGAATCACCATTCGTGAGTTATCAGAGGATGTGCAGATTAGTGATGGTTCAGTTCAGTCCATCATCACTGGAGATTTGGGTAAGAGAGACGCGGCTGTCAAGTTTGTGCCAAAATTACTTTCAGCTGGCCAAAAAGACACT
>NC_069009.1:9290137-9292515 GCF_001194135.2 Octopus bimaculoides
GGAGAGAAGAAGAAAAAGAGCAAGAGAAAATAGAAGCCGGGCGAGGTGGAAGGAAAATAAGATGAAGAGGAGATAAGGTAAGAATGCTGTCTTCAAATTTCCTTTTTTTTTTTTTTCTCTCAATCCTGAAGAAGGATTTTGTTCAAAATTTTGGAAACTGCTTTTCATAGCAAATATACTTGTTTATTATATTTTTGTCAATAAATACAATTGTTGCTAATACAAATCACTGCCAGTCTCCTTGAATTCTGGGGGTTTTTTTATGTATTATGTATGTATCATCATCATCATCATTTAACGTCCATTTTCCATGCTGGCATGGGTTGGACAGGTTGAAGACTGGTAAGCTGGTGAGCTGCACCAGGTTCCGAACTGATTTGGCAAGGTTTCTACGACTGGATGCCCTTCTTAATGCCAACCACTCCAAGAGTGTAGTAGGTTTATTTTTACATGCCACTGGCATGGGTGCCATTGACCTGACACTGGCATTGACCACGACTAGTCTCACTTGGCTTCACAGGTCTACACAAGCATGATATATCCCTAAAGATCTTGGTCACCTGTCACTGCCTCCATGAGGCTCAACACTTGAATGGTGCTTTTTATATGCCACTGGCATGGGTGCCACTGGCATGGGTGCCAGTCAGACAGCACTGGTATCAGCCATGACTATGATTTCACTCAGCTCAACAGGTCTTCACAAATACAACATATCACCCAACATTTGAAAGGTATTTTTAAGGCCAGTGACACAACTCTGGCATCAGTCACAACTATGGTCTCACTTGGTTTGATGGGTCTTCTCATTGCTTCCGTGAGGCCCAATATTTGAAGATCGTGCTTCACCACCTTGCCCCATGTCTTCCTAGGTCTACCTCTTCCACAGCTCCACCATTAGAGTACAATACTTCTTCACACAGCTGTCCTTGTCCATACACATCACATGACCATACCAGTGCAGCCATCTCTCTTGCACCATACCAGTGCAGTCATCTCTCTTGCACATCACATCTGATGCTTCTCATGCCCAAATTTTCTCTCAGGATGCTTAAGCTCTGTTGAGCAACCACACTGACATTACACATCCAGTGAAGCATACTAGCCTCATCTCTTACGAGCCTACATATGTCCTCAGCAGTCATAGCCCATGTTTCATTGCCGTGTAGCATGGCTGTTCACACAAAGGCATCATACAGTCTGCCTTTCACTCTGAGCGAGAGGGTTTTTGTTACCAACAGAGGTAGGAGCTCTCTGAACTTTGCCCAGCCTATTCTCATTCTAGCAGCTACGCTTTCGGAGCATCCACCCCTGCTACTGACTTGGTCACCTACATAATGGAAGCTATCAACTACTTCTAGTTTTCCTCCCTGGTATATGATGGAATCTATTTTCTGTACATTTTTAGTGCTAATTGTGTTTATATATATGTCTGTGCACACCTTTCAATGCAATGTATGCCAGAAGGTTTGCAAATCTAACAGAGGCTTCAAAAGACATTTTAAAATCTACAAAAATCAGAACTTATCTACAGCTCTTGGTGGTCCAAATCGGATATGCAATCTATGTGGGTGTCTTTTCAAGACATTGTCCAGTTTAAAAAGCTACATCAGATGCCATGATGGTTCTAAGGTGTAGGTACAGGAGGTGGTCAAACTCTGCATAAGGAGTAGACAACCACCATATGTGTGTGTGTGTGTGTGTGTGTACTATGCATTTAAAGGGAACAATATATGTATTTAAGTACTACTAATAGTTTCATAGGTTGAGAAATGCCCAAACATATTCTTCAGGCACAAACCACATATCATAACAATAGAAGAAACGTAAATAAACTGAAAAGGCAAAAACTGAGGAAACAGAAAGAAAAAACTGGAAAATGAAAAATGGAAAACCTAAACACAAAAACTAAAATGTAAAAGATGAAAAGTAAAAAAACTATCTTCCATAGACCTTAAATGATAAGGCTGGGAAAATATCAAGATGTCAGCCAGGAATAGGCGGAATTTTCTCAGGAATAAGCAAAAATTTCTCAACATATGACACTACTAGTAGCACTTAAATACATGTGTTGTGCCCTTTAAATAAATTATATTTATCTCTCACCAAATGGAGTACATTTTTGTTTGAATTTTCTATAATGGAGTAGTACATTATATATATGTATATATATTTTATTTATGCACCATTTTAAAGCCTAGCCAGGCTCATGGGCCCGGTTTCCTGGTTTCTATGGCGCATGTGTTTCCCCACCCAGCTGGACGGGATGTCAGTCCATTGCAGCTTTACTCAAGAAACAGGAAGAAAGAGTTGGAGAAAGTTGTGGTGAAAGAGTACAACAAGGGTCGCCACCACCCCTGCCAGAGCCTCATGAAGCTTTA
>NC_069009.1:9293427-9293993 GCF_001194135.2 Octopus bimaculoides
CACAAAAACATACACATACACACACGCGCACGTACAAAATACACACACACACGTACCCAACACCTACAACCCCACACAAACACACGCATGCACATCCAAATACACCCATACACACGCACCCCCCATCCACACACGCACACACACACACACCGGCACAAACGAACCCACATATACACACATGCAAATGAACCCTCACATAACTCCTACACATACACAACACGCACTCACACACACACACACCCACACAAACACACTGCAGATAAACAACCAAACCACGCACACACACACACATACGTACGCGCACACACGTTCTGTTATTACACCCACACTTGCATACCCTCGCACACGCACACATATTCACCTCCCTTTTTCACTCTCCTGTCTTAGAAAGAACTTTTCCTCCACCACTTCCTCTTCCGGTCCTTCCACAATGTAACCTCGTGGGCATCGGTGCCGATTTCTTCTCCCACCGTTTTTCCATTCCTTGAACTTTCCTCGTTTCCGACGAAGGGCTCCGCCGGAAACGTCAAACTCTCTCTCTTTCCTTTCCCGAGCGTCTAATAACA
>NC_069009.1:9294093-9294780 GCF_001194135.2 Octopus bimaculoides
TATATGTATATATTTATATATATGTATGTGTATATCTATATGTCTTTGTGCCTGTGTTTGTCCCTTACTACCACTTGACAACCAGTGTTGGTGTGTTTATGTCCCAATAATGAAGAAGTTCAGCAAAAGAGACCAATAGAATAAGTACTAAGGTTAAAAAACGAATAAGCCCTGGGATTGATTTGTTCAACTAAAAACCCTTCAAGGCAGTGCCCCGGCATGGCTACAGTCAAATGGCTGAAATAAGTAAAAGACAAAAGATATTTATTAGGGTTCTTGTTCTTTTCATTATTAAAAATATTTTTATAATCATTATTATTATATTATTATTATTATTATTATTATATTATTATTATTGTTGTTGTTGTTGTTTTATTATAATCATCATCATTATTGCTGCTATTTGGCTTCGTCCTTTCTCCATTGTTATATTCACCATTATTCTCTTCTTCCTCCTTCTCACTTGTTCCATTTTCGCTCCCAGTTCTTCCTGTGTTTCCTGTAAATTCCCATCGTAGCCTGTGCATCAGTCACCTGTCAATGAGAGATAAGAGTTAAATTATTTGCTGGTGTGGCTGTGTGGCCAGAAGAAGCTTACTTCCCAAGGGGCAGGGGCAGGAAATTGTATAATATCTTTATTATCATGGCTCTAATATACTCTTAAATTCTGTAAAACAAATCTGTTTT
>NC_069009.1:9294828-9296963 GCF_001194135.2 Octopus bimaculoides
AGAGAGAGAGAGAGAGAGAGAGAGAGAGAGAGAGACCAGCAGCTAAGCCCGATTTCACCCGGTCTGTTTGGATGATGTGGCTGTGATTGTATTCAGTTAGGCATAATCTATATCAGCGTTTCTCAACCTTATCATTTTGGGTCCCCTGCTTTGATTGGAGCCTCCAGCTGTATGAAAATTTCCTGACCCTGCCCCTTGTCAGAAAAGAGCTTTGGGAGTTGTGAAAAATGAATTTGTACGTAGTCTGTTTCTGAGAGCTATTCAATTGGAGCTCTGTCTAATCATTCAAACATAGGGCGATCTTTCAATATAGGAGCACGCGACTGTCACTTACAGACACATACACATATATACGACAGGCTTCTTTCAGTTTCCGTCTAACATTGAATGGTTATGGGGGTCCAGTAGAGTACGATAAGACGGATGAGAATGATTACTTTAGATAATGAAGTCCCAGATATACTCTGCCTGCATAAAAGAGATGTGATGATCACAAGTGGAACACCTTTGATCATAGGTCTGACCTGGGGCTAAACAACAAAAATATCAACTATAATCACTAATTCTTAACTGGCACTGTGTCAGTTACAATGACAAGGGTTCCAGTTTGATCCAGTCAACAGAAACTGCCTGCTTGTGAAATTAAAGTGTAAGTAGCTGAGTACTCCATGGACAAGCATACCCTTAATGTAGTTCTCAGAGAGATTCTGGTGGAGTACAGTACTCCACAGACACACGTACCCTTAATGTAGTTCTCAAGGAGATTCAGTATGACACTGAGTGTGACAAGGCTGGGCCCTTTTGAATTACCGGTACAACTCATTTTTGCCAGCTAAGTGGACTGGAGCAACATGAAATAAAGTGTAATATACTAAATAGTGTTAGTAGCTACAGTTGTTTGTCATTGTTTAGCCCTAGGTCAGTCCTGATCCAGCAGACCTATAATCAAAACTGTCCCAGCTGTGATTGTTCTATCTTTATTTGGTGCAGGAGTGGTCGTGTGGTAAGTAGCTTGCTTACCAACCACATGGTTCCGGGTTCAGTCCCACTGCATGGCATGTTGGGTAAGTGTCTTCTACTATAGCCTCAGGACAACTAAAGCCTTGTGAGGGGATCTGGTAGACGGAAACTGAACTAAGCCCACCGTGTATGTTGGTGCGTTTATGTCTCTGTCACTTAGCAGTTCGGCAAAAGATATCGACAGAATAAGTACTAGGCTTACAAAGAATAAGTCCTGAGGTTGATTTGTTCAACTAAAGGTGGTGCTCCAGCATGGCAGCAGTCAAATTACTGAAACAAATAAAAGAATAAAAGAACATACCAGCTCTTTGTTGGTTACAGCATTGAGTGTTGCAGTTGATCCAATCAATGGAACAGCCTGCTCGTGAAACTGACATGCAAGTGGATGAGTTTTCTTCTAGACACACACGCCCTTAACATAGTTCTGAGGGAGATTCAGCATGACACTGAATGGGACAAGACTGGCCCTTTGACCTACAAGTACAATTCATTTTTGCCAGCTGGGTAGACTGGAGTAACATGAAATAAAGTGTCTTGCTCAAGAACACACCACATTACCTGGAACCAAACTCATGAGCTTACACTTGTGAGCTCATTAAGCCACACACCTTCAAATAGTCACTAATACATTTACTATAATACATTAAACCATGTAGTCCTAGATATACTTTGTTTGATAAAAGAGGGGAATCTTTCTGCTCTCTTAACTGGAATCTCTTTGCTGACTTTCTCGTACACATTGACTTACCGAATTGTGGTCATTTTGCTGGATTCTAAGTCCAAGTTCCTTTTGGGCCAATATTTTCAGAGATGGAGAACGGTTCTTATTTTGCAACATGAAAGGTTGATAATAAGCTGTGTCTCGTGTCATCGCTTCTGGATGTTTAAGCTCTAGAACCTGGAATTATAGAAGCAAAGAAAGCAACATTTGGATGATGAGTGATGATTCATGGCGATTGATAATGATGATCATTATTGTTATTATGATTGATGATTAATAATGATGGTTGACGATGACAACCATCACCATCGTCATGACTCATGACAATCGCCACCACCACCACCACCATCGTCATCGTCATCATTCCCATCACCACCACCATTGTCATCATCAT
>NC_069009.1:9296973-9297988 GCF_001194135.2 Octopus bimaculoides
CACCACCACCACCACCATCGTCATCGTCATCATTCCCATCACCACCACCATTGTCATCATCATCATCCCCATCACTACCATGACCACCACCATTTAACGTCCCTTTTCCATGCTGACATGGTTTGGATGGTTTGATAGGATCTGATGAGCTGCAGTGTTGTGTTGTACTCTAAAGTCAGCTTTGGCATTGTTTCTACAGCTGGATGTCCTTCCTGAAGCCGACCACTTTACAGAACGTACTGGATGCTTTTCATAGGACACCAGCATAAGTGAGGTCATCAAGTAATTTGCAAGACATAAATAGAACACAGAAAAATACGACTGAGCTGGGGGGGGGGGGTGACTTAATGCCAGGGGTTAAAGGGTTAAAGTATGATTGAGGGTCAAGCACAGGTGTTTTGCCATAGAGGAGATACATGGCTACTCTGCATTACATAAGGGTGGACTGGAGTAACTGAGATGATAAAGATGGTTGTGATGGGGTACTAGAGTGATCCCTTAAAAAGATGAGCATATGAGAAGGTATGGAATTATCTTGTTATAAAAGACTGGATTTGTCAAAGTTAGAACATCTTTGATCATAGGTCTCCTAGACCAGGACTGACTTAGGGCTAAACAACAACAACTAAAGGCATTAGCGCTCACTATTATTACTGTACATTTGATAATATATTCTTAGATACATTATGTTTGAATAAATGATCTAACAGACATAGCTGGAACATCTTTGATCTTAGGTCTGTCTGGATCAGGACTGACCTGGGGCTAAATAGCAACAGCTATAGTCACTAATACTAACTACTATATTATACATTAGATAATGTAATCCTAGATACATTATGCCAAAATAAAAGATGGGATGGTCACATATGGAACATCTTTGATCATAGGTCTGCTGGATCAGGACTGACCCTGGGCTAAACAACTGCAACAGCTATTGCCATTAATACTATTATATTATACATCAGATACTGTAGGATCAAAGGTCTACAGTATCAAGACTGACCTAAGGTCA
>NC_069009.1:9297998-9300113 GCF_001194135.2 Octopus bimaculoides
AACAAAACTTGTGGATGAATGAAGAGGTGATGAGGACAATAGGATCAGAAGCAAGGGGAACTGATGTCACATCAAGAAGTGATGTCTTTGAACAGCCCCTTTCTTTGCCAGGGTGTCGAGCACGATAGATGTGTTGAATGAATCGTTTTAGGGGAGTGGTCAGAAGCTTAGATAGAGTGCACAAAAGGGAGTGGCTGTTGAGTTTTACTGGTCTTTGTAACTCAAAGTTTGTATATACTGTTGCTGATTGCATCTCAAAGTAAAAGATCTCCAGTAGCCCTCAAGGATGAGGGCTACAGAAGATTTGTATGAGAAACAAATGATGAATTTGACAAACAAGCTGAATAGTTAAAAGAACTGGAGCAGTGTGGAGGAATGAAGGGAGTGACGAGGATGATGGGAACAGAAGTGAGGGGAAGTGATGTTACATCAAGAAAAGGGGATCTTGGGAATAGCCACTTTCTTCACCAGGGTGTTGAATGTGATACACGTGTTTTGGGAATCATTTTAGGAGAGTTGTCCTTTCTGGCCAAACCCCTGGGTAAAGTGCATGTGAGGGTGCAACTGTTGAGTTTTGCTCATTCCTGTGACCCAGAGTTGAGATATACTGTTGCCAATTGCATCTTGAGGTAAGATATCTCCAGTAGCTCTCAAGGTTGAGGGCTACGGGAGATTTGTATGAGAAACAAATGAATTTGACAAACAAGTTATATGGCTAAAAGAACTGGATCAGTATGGAGGAATGAGCAGGGGCAATGAAGACAAGGGGTCCAGAAGTGATGTCATATCAAGAAGCAGGGTGTTCAAACAACTTCTTTCTGCGCTGGGGCACCACAGATGTGTTTAAAGGATTATTTTAGGGGAGTAGTCCTTCTCTAACCAGAAGCTCAGGTAGAGTGCACCTGAGAGTACGACTGTCATGTTTTGCTTGTTCATGTGACCCAAAGTTTTGATTTACTTTGCTGATTACATCTCAAGGTAACAGCAACTTTATTTGTACCTTTCAAGCACAGAACTTACATCTAAGTCATGATTCACAGAATGTCCCACAAGTATAGAGTCCTTGATGAGGGCAGCGACATCTCGCTGTACAGTTCTGAAGTCCGTAGCTGAAAAGAGAGAGAGAAAGAAGCGTTAGAGAGGTTATGTCATTGATGGCTTCACAAATGATAACAAAAGGGCTTTGATAAATCCTGATTTATGATCAACTGAATGATTAGTCAAACGGTCAATTAGTTAATTGATTTAATAGTTTACCAGTTGATAGGTCTACCTGGTCAGGACTGACCTAGAGTTAAGCAACAACAGTTATAGCTACTATTACGACTATACTGTACATTAGATATTGTAGTCCGAGGTACACTATGTTTGAATTAGATAGGAATGGTCACGTCTGGAGCATCTTTGATTATAGGTCTGTTGGAACAGGACTGACCTGGGGCTAAACAACTACAACTATAGCCACTAATATTAACTACTTAGCTATACACTAGATAATATAGTCCTAGATACACTATGCCTGAATAAAGGTTGTGATGGTCACAGCTGGAACACCTTTGACCATAGGTTTGTTGGATCAGGAATGACCTGGGGTTCAACAATGACAGTCACTAATTATATTATACTATACATCAGATAATGTAGTCCTAGATACATTATGGCTAAATAACAGACGGGATGGTCACAGCTGGAACATCTTTGATCATAGGTCTGCTGGATCGAGACTGACCTGGGGCTAAACAACGACTATGGCCGCTGATACTAACTCCTTTGCTATACATTAGATAATGTAGTTCTAGGTATGCTAGCACTAATGTTATAGGTGGGATAGTCATGGCTGGAATATCTTTGAAAAAGGATCTGTCTTAAGAAGAACAGCAACTGCAAGAGCCATACCACTACCACTATCATACCACAACCAAAACCATGAACAGCACAGCACTACTACTACCACCACAACAACCATCACCACCACCACCACAACCAAAACCACGAACAGCACAGCATTACTACTACCACCACCACAACAACCATCACTTCCATCATCACCACCACCACCACCACCACAACCAAAACCACGAACAGCACAGCATTACTACTACCACCACCACAACA
>NC_069009.1:9303833-9308290 GCF_001194135.2 Octopus bimaculoides
ACTACCACCACCACAACCATCACTTCCATCATCACCACCACCACCACAACCAAAACCATGGACAGTACAGCATTACTACTACCACCACCACAACCATCACATCCATCACCACCACCACAACAACCATCACCACCACCACCACCACAACCAAAACCATGGACAGCACAGCACTACCACCACCACCACCACTATCACCACCAACAACAAAACAATAAGTAAATTCTGTGCACTGACCGTCTATGAGTAAGTCCGGGGTTATTCCACTGACAGATGTCCTGTAACTTGTGATCTTTTGACTTGGCTTCACATATCGGTCATAGATGCATTCTCCATCCTGGTTAACTAATGATGCTCGAGCAAGCATGTCAATGTCAGCAAGTGGACCAGTGCCGACCATTTCACAATCCAGCGCCACACAAGGTGTATTTCTGCAACCAATAGCAACAACAATAAGAAATTTGCAGAGAACTATTAAATGTATTTCTTCAGAAATTGTTGAGATTTTGTATAGATCACATAAGCTGTACCATGGTTGGATTAAGACTCAAAGAGGCCCTAAACTCTTTAAATATTTTAGTGTTCCTCCATATATAAGCGATTCAAAATATAAACAGTAATAAACCATAAAATAAATTTATATTTTCCAAAATGAAACTAAACTAACAGTAAGATAGAAAATAATGTTTATTTTTGTATTCTTCCATTTTATTTATCTTTAAAATGTTTTCTCCTACTTATTTTAATTGCAAAGTCTTTTTTTAATTACAAAGTCTTGTAAACCATTTAAAACCTCTCATGGTCGCTTTATCTGCTAGAAATAGCAGCTCAAATACTCTTACATCAGATCTCAATGCTGGATGTTCAAGAACCAAATGAAGGCTAGATTCTCAATCCCAGGATCATCCATATTCCAAAAAGGTATAATATGTCTGTGTAGAGCAAATGTAGACTGAGATACAGGGGTCCAAGACCAACAGACAGAATTAATCTGCAAAATTAATCTTACATAACATATCTCCTTCTGTACCTAGTGAAGATAAGATATCCTGAATATCATTTTAGCAAGTTTAAAGGGATTTCTTTTGTGCCGTAAACCATTTACCATTTCTGTGGTACCCCCTACTTCGTATGATGCCCTAAGCACATACTTATTTTACCTAATGGTTAATCCAGTGCTTGGCTGTATCAAAGATGCAGTCTCACAAATGAGATCTTTGAAAACTATATTCTTAATAATACACTTGTCATTCCTTTTAACTTGACAGTCATTTTTGTCTTAGATGAAGAAACTAACTTAAAAGCCACACTCTGTGCTGACTTTTAAGCAAGCTCCTGAGGAGGAATAAACCGAAGAAAGCAATAATAATAATAAAAAAACATTTCTTGGTATCCTACCATCTCAGACTGTCACAAAGTTTTGGTATTAAATTCAAAAAGTTTTCATCAGTTATCCGACACACAATGTCTTGCTTATTATTCTTATTCTTCTTATTATTATTATTATTATTATTATTATTATTATTATTCAGTAGTTTTATTTTTATAACGTGCTTTCACTTCACTACCGAGCGCAGCTCTGTGCGCCTTGGGTATGTGCTGTGGTTTGCTGTGGTGCTCTTATGTTTACTGTATTGAAAGTGTTTTGCGTAGAATGTGTGCAGTACCCAGTAGTGCAATTTTCTGTATGTTATATATATTTGTAAGTCCTGGTGTTTTTGTTATGTATTTGTCTGAATATTTTTTTATTATACCTAAGGCACCTACTATGATAGGAATTGTTTCTGTTTTTAGATTCCACATTCGAGTTATCTCTATTTCCAGGTCTTTGTATTTTGAAAGTTTTTCCATTTCTTTTAGAGAAACGTTGTCATCTGCTGGTATTGAAACATCAATTAGAAGGCATTTTTTTCCTTCATGATCTTTGACAACTATATCTGGTCTATTTGCCTTAATTTCTCTATCTGTGTGTATTGGCATATCCCAGAGTATGGTTGCTTTCTCGTTTTCTGTGACCTTTTCTGGCGTGTGTTTATACCATCTTTTTTCTGTTGCTATTCCATAATGTTGGCATAGCTTCCAGTGTATATAGGTCCCAGCTCTGTCTATTATTATTATTATTATTATTATTCTTATTATTATTATTGCTAAGAAGGCATTGAAATGGCAGAATCGTTAGTGCACTGGACGAAATGGTTAGCGGTATTTCACCTGTTGCTACATTCTGAGTTCAAATTCCACTGATGTTGACTTTGCCTTTCATTATTTCGAGGTCAATAAATTAAGTACCAGTGAAACACTGGGGTCGATATAATCAACTAGTCCCCACCCAACAAATTTGAGGTTTTGTGCCTCCAGTAGAAAGAATTATTATAATAGTGAAGGGTGGTAACTCTTGTAAACCATCTAAAACCTGTCATGGTCGCTTTACCTGCTAGAAATTACAGCTCAAATCAGGCGGCGAGCTGGCAGAAACGTTAGCACGCCGGGTGAAATGCTTAGCGGTATTTTGTCTGCCACTACGTTCTGAGTTTAAATTCCACCGAGGTCGACTTAGCCTTTCATCCTTTCGGGGTTAATTAAATAAGTACCAGTTGCATACTGGGGTCGATATAATCGACTTAATCCCTTTGTCTGTCCTTGTTTGTCCCCTTTATGTTTAACCCCTTGTGGGCAATAAAGAAATAAGAAATTGCAGCTCAAATGCTCTTACATCAGATCTCAATGCTGGATGTTCAAGAGCCAAATGAAGACCAAATTCTCAATCCCAGGATCATCCATGTTCCAAAAAGGTATAATATGTTTGTGTAGAGCAGATGTAAACTGAGATACAGGGGTTCAAGACCAACAGACAGAATTTCACTTTTATTCATATGAAACAACATGTTCTACATAGGTTGTACAAAAGGTGCATTTAAAGCAGGGAAAACTATAGCCTTTATTATATACTTGTCACCTCTTTTACCTTGACAGTTGTTATCAATTTTATCTTATATAAAGAAATGGACATGTTCTAGAAAGAGTTATTCTTTTACTTGTTTCAGTCGTTTGACCGTGGCCATGCAGGAGCACCTCTTTGAAGGGCCTTGAGTCAAATAAATCGACTCAAGGACTCTTTTTTTTTTTAAAGCTTTGTACTTACTCTATCAGTCACTTTTGTCAGGTGGTGATGGGGGGGACAAACACTGACATATACATATATACAACAAGCTTCTTTTCGTTTGTCTTCCAAATTCGCTCATAAGGTTTTGATTGTCCTGAGGCTATAATAGAAGACATTTGTGCAAGGTGCCATGCACTGAGACTGAACCTGGAACCATGTGGTTAGGAAGCAAGCTTTTTACCACACAACCACATCTGGAGTAAGGAGGGAATGTTTCCACTGTGTGGATTGTCCCTTCATTTCTGGCTCAAAGTGATGAACCCACCACTCATCCCAGCTTAGGAAGCAATCAAGGAAACCAGCTGGATTTGCTTCAAACAATGTCAGATTTTCCCATGATGTGATCATCTTGGTGCACTTTTTATCAGGTGTAAGAAGACTTGGCACCCACTGAGTTGAAACCTTTGTCATGCCAAGTTCATTGTGCAGAATATTCTCAACTCTCTCATGAGATATGCTAATAGAATTGGCTGTTTGATTTATAGTCAATCGCCTGTCATCCATCATTATGTGGTGAACATGATCAATATTATCCTCAGTAATGGCAGTTGTAGGACGTCCAGACCTTGCGTCATCTTCAAGACTCTCCCTTTTCCTAAATTCAGCTGCCCATATTTACACTGTTGATAAAGCTAGAGCATCATCCCCTAATGTAGCAACCATGTCAACAAAATGTGCTTGGGGGCTAAACCCTTTTTCTGCAGGTACTTGAATAACACCATGATGCCAAGACAAGTTGCTACAAGTTAATTTTGAAATCTTCTTCAAACAGTCAGGCATGAGTTTACTTGGGAAGAAACAATGCAGTTATAAATAAGAAGATTTGAAATTAATGCATGCAAAATCTAACAGCTCTAGCATCACTCCTTCATGGTCAGCCTATGAACTTATCACCCCACCCTTGTACTTCCTGTGCCTCTGAAATCTTGTATCCCGGCTGTAAGGCCTTATTTCCATATACATCAGCGTAATTTTATTTGTCCAGTCGAAGGACATCTGTTGTTATGTCCTGTTATTATTTTTATTGTATTTGTGTAACATTGTTTGTTTTTTCCCGTCCTTGGTTTTGTATACATTCACTGCTTTCTCCCAAGGAATCTAATGCTTTTAGCTTAGTTTTTCCTTGGTGCTGGCCAGATTGGAGCAATATCGAGAATAACCAGCCAAAATTGCAAAGATAACTTTGAATGACATGTCCGTGTTTTCTTTGTATCGTCTATCTGTATGCTTTGTCCCTTTGTTGTATTACCTAACTGTCTGGATGTTTTGCGTTCTTGTCCCATTCTGTATTATCTAT
>NC_069009.1:9309048-9311548 GCF_001194135.2 Octopus bimaculoides
ATATATATATATATATATATATATATATATATATATATATATACACACACACACACACACACACACACAAATACATATACATATATCTTTTACTTCTTTTTAGTCATGCTGGAGCACCGGCTTGAAGGGTTTAGTCAAGCAAATTGACCCTGAAACTTATCTTTAAATCTGGTACTTGTCTTGTCAGTCTCTTTTACCAAACTACTAAGTTATAGGGGCATATTCCAGTTCTCAAATGATGATGGGAGACAAGTGCATGCACACACACACACACACGTGCGCATACCCCATGTATACACACATGCATATACACATACATGCACGTACTTACACACAAGCACACACATACAAGTCCACATGCATGCACACACATGCACATACACACACACACACTGTTCCCGTCTATCAAATTCAGTCACAACACTGCTCAGCAACAAGACACCTAAAAAAAAGATTCCACACAGTGGGACAGAACCTGAAACTACACGTTTGCAAGGCAAGCTTGTTAACCACACAGCTGGAGTGATTGAAGAGGAGAAGAGATAGAGACAGTGGTGAATAAGAGAATAAAAGAATAACAGAATTACAGTTGCGCCATATTAACAAACAGGTTTAGTAGATTTAGCTTGAGGTTTGTTAATGTCTACACTTCTTTTGTCTTCTTTATTCTGTATTCTGAATGTCTTCCTTTTTGCAGATTTTCTTCAGGCTTTTGAATCTCTGTAATTAAAAAATTACAATTAATTAAAAAAAAATTACAACAAAAGAAATAAAAATTTTAATAAAATCATCAGGTTTAGTTGCTGGGGCAAGAAGTACACAAACATAGGTGCAGGCGTGGCTGTGGGGTAAGAAGTTTGCTTCCCAACCAAGAGGTTCAGGGTTCATTCCCACTACACCCTGGGCAAGTGTCAGACTATAGCCTCAGGCCAACAAAAGCCTTGTGAGTGGATTTGGTAGATGGAAACTGAAAGAAGCCCGTTGTATGTACATATATATATATATATATATATATATATATATGTATGTATATATTTGTGTGTCTGTTTGTACCCCTACCATATGTATATGTTTGTGTGTCTGTGTTTGTACCCCTACATCCCTGTTACTTAGCAGTTCGGCAAAAGGCACTGATAGAATAAGTACTAGGCCTACAAAGAATAAATCCTGGGGTCGATTTGTTTGAATAAAGGTGGTGTTCCAGCAGGGCTGCAGTTAAATGACTGAAACAAAAAAAAAAAATAATGAATATACATATATATACATATATATATATATATCATCATCATCATCATCATCATCGTTTAACGTCCGCTTTCCGTGCTAGCATGGGTTGGACGATTTGATTAAGGACTGGTGAAACCGGATGGCAACACCAGGCTCCAATCTGATTTGGCAGAGTTTCTACAGCTGAATGCCCTTCCTAACGCCAAATATATATATATTAATATATACAGGGGTTGGACAAAATAATAGAAACACCTAGCATCATAGCATCATAATTTTGAAATCTCTATAAAACCGTCAAAAGCTTGCTTATTTTTATGTCTTTTTATTTATTATTAGTGTTGCTTAATATGTTTTGCTAAGATTGCCGTTTCTTCTCAGATATCATCAGAAAAAGGTAATTAAAATTCATTAAAATGACAGATCTATCAAACTTTCAAAGAGTTCAAATTGTTGGTGCTTGTATGGCAGGCACTAGCATAACAAAAACAGCCAAAATGTTTGGTGTATCAAGAAGTACTGTCTCGAAAGTAATGACAGCCTTTGAGAAAGAGGGAAGAACCTCCTCATCAAAACAAATCTCCAGAAGAAAACCAAATCTTTCGGACAGGGACTGTCGGACTCTTACACGAATTGTTAGAAAGGACAACAAAAGTACAGCTCCCAAAATTACTGCAGAGCTTAATGAC
Organism: Octopus bimaculoides; assembly: GCF_001194135.2. Lineage (NCBI taxonomy): Eukaryota > Metazoa > Mollusca > Cephalopoda > Octopoda > Octopodidae > Octopus > Octopus bimaculoides. Next base: position 9,310,965 of record NC_069009.1, read on the forward strand.
CACCTCGAGAACCCAGCTTCAACTAAAACTGTTCGCCAGGAGCTGCACAAAGCTGGATTTCACAGGAGGGTTGCAACCAGAAAACCACTACTTTCAAAAGCAAATGTTGGAAAGTGTTTAGAGTGGAGTAAAACCTACAGAATTGGTCCCTAGAGCAGTGGAAGAATGTTATTTTCTCGGACGAGTCATCCTTTACATTATTTCTGACCACCGGCCAAGTATATGTGCGGAGACAGCCAAAAGAAGCATGTGACCCAGACTGCCTTCTTCCAACTGTTAAACATGGAGGAGGATCTGTAATGATCAGGGGGGGGGGCTATATCTTGGAAATCTGCTGGCCCAATGGTTTCCCTTCATGGCAGAATTAATAGACAAGACTATTTAAGCATTTCATCTGATCAAATTCATCCTATGGTTGCAGAAATGTTTCCGGAGAGAAATACAATCTTTCAGGATGATAATGCACCAATTCACACAGCTAAAGTTGTTACTGAATCGCATGAAGAACATTCTAGTGGAGTTGAACATCTTATCTGGCCACCAGAGTCCTCAGATCTCAATATTATTGAACATGTATGGTGCAT
>NC_069009.1:9314598-9315978 GCF_001194135.2 Octopus bimaculoides
TAATTAGATATATATATCTATCTCAACCAACAATAAGTACCAAATGAATTAATATGAAATACTTATTATATAAAGATAGAAAAATTATTAAAAAAATATCATAATATCAAAATAATAACCATTCAATAATCATCCCTTCATCCATTATAATAACATGTATATTATATACAAAAACATCTTACATAAATTATCATTGTTTTAAATTATCATTGTTTTAAATACAAGTTGAACGAAGTTTAAGTTTAAAATAATAATGAAGATAAAATTAGTACATATTTAACCGGTGTAATAGTTAAAGCTATACTATTTAAAGCTAAAGACGTTTATTTAATTATAATTAAAAATCAATTGAATAATAGAAAAATACAAGATTATGGTCAAAAACAGCCATCAACAGCAGATGTAATGTCATCATCATCATCATCACAGTGATAGTGGTTCCCTGCCAAGTGGTTTTTTCATGTTGTGGAACAGATGATAGTCAGATGGGGCCAATTTAGGAGAATAGGGAGGGTGATCAACCAAATCAAAGCCGGTCATACACAGCAGCCATTGAAACCAAGGATTTGTGTCCAGGCACATTGTCCTGATGTAGCAAGACCCCTTTCATCAGTTTTGCTGGGAATTTGATTTTGATACCTGTTTGTAACTGCCTCAGCAAAATGGTATAGTACTCTCTATTGATGGTGAGGCCCTTTTGAAGATAGTCAATAAGCACAGTACCTTTTGCACCCCAAAATCTGAGGCCATCACTTTCCCTGCAGATGAAATGGCTTTGGCCTTCTGTGGCATAAATGAGGATGAGTGTTTCTCCTGCATGGATTGTCTCTTTGTCTCTGGCTCAAAGTGATGAAGAGAATCTTCAAGGAAACTAGCTGGAACTGCTTCAAACAATGTCAGATTATCCTGTAATGTGATCAGCCTGGTGCAAAAAAACCTTCATCATGCCAAGTTCATTGCACAGAATATTCCCAACTCTTCCATTACTATTTGATTTATAGTCAATCACCTGTCATCCTTCATTGTGGGGTGAACACAATCAATGTTTCCTTCAGTGGTGACAGATGTAGGACGTCCAAACCTTGGGTCATCTTCAAGACTCAGTTTCTCTCCTAAATTCTGCTGCTCACTTTTGCACCGGGGTGTCTTCCTTTTATGTAGCAACCATTTTATGTAACAACCAGTTTTCCTGCAGGTGCTTACTCTTTTACTCTTTCACTTGTTTCAGTCATTTGACTGCGGCCATGCTGGAGCACCACCTTTAATCGAGCAAATCGACCCCAGGACTTATTCTTTGTAATCCTAGTACTTATTCTATCGGTCTCTTTTGTGAAACCACTAAGTTACGTGGATGTAAACATACAAACACCAGATATCAAG
>NC_069009.1:9316813-9319494 GCF_001194135.2 Octopus bimaculoides
CTTTTCTTTTGTCACTTTTGCTATGAATTAAATTAATGAATTCAACGGGATACACCGTCTGCAAGTAGTTGGGTTCAGCATATTATCCTCCATTTTCTAATTGTTACACAAATTTTGGGTAAAACCTCCACTTTTACCTGCTCCCATTGATTGCACCTAGTATAGCACTAGTGTAGCAATAATTGGGTACCCTCCCAGCAGTATACTGGATAGATACTATCCCTTAGTGGGTTGTACCCCCAACCCCTAACTCTCTCACGTTATATATATATATATATATATATATATATATATATATGTATGTATGTATACACACACACACACACACACACACGGTGTGTCAAAAGTAGCGCCTAATTTCTGTTTAAAGGTTGATATGTATATCTTCCAAATTGGGAGACACATTTCACTCCTAATTCTTGTTCTACGGGTTTGGGATATCAAAATGTTCAATGGTCCAGATTTAATAACATACAAAACAACAAAGAAAAGCATGATTGCCAGAAACGGGCGCTACTTTTGAATCACCCTGTATGCATATATATATATATATATATATATATATAATGCATGTGTGTGTGTGTGAGCTGGAGGTCCGTCAGCAAGTTAGATAACATATATTATTGAGCTAATTTTATCAATATTGTTTTAAATAGATAATGCGACAATGGCCATTGTGAAAAGCTAAGTGTGACAAGTAGCAAGAGATAACGGAAGAGATATCAAATTAATTTTCCTATTTGCTACTTTTTTTTTTATTTATTTATTTTTTTCTCATTGAAGTACATACAACACTCAGTAGTCTTGAAAAAGAAAAATGAAAGTTAACATAGAACATGATAGCGACATATTGTTTCAGTCATTTGACTGTGGCCATGCTGGGGCACCGCCTTTAGTCGAGCAAATCGACCCCAGGACTTATTCTTTGTAAGCTTTGTACTTATTCTATTGGTCTATTTTGCCGAACCGCTAAGTTACGGGGACGTAAACACACCACCATCGGTTGTCAAGCGTTGGTGGGGGGATAAACACAGACACAAACACACACACACATATATATATACATATATACAACGGGCTTCTTTCAGTTTCCATCTACCAAATCCACTTACAAGGCTTTGGTTGGACCGAGGCTATAGTAGAAGACACTTGACCAAGGTGCCACGCAGTGGGACTGAACCCAAAACCATGTGGTTGGAAAGCAAGCTTCTTACCACACAGCCACACCTGCTCCTATATATGTTTTACATAACCGTCATTTAGTTATATTTTTTCATTGGAAGGTAACATGTATGTACATGATATATACATAATACAAAACAGTACTGAGTCGCTGACCACGAAACACCGTCTTCGATGGTTGGGACATGTAACAAGAATGGAAGAGTCAAGGTTCCCACGCCAAGTGTTATCCAGTGAGCTCACTTCGAGATAAAGACCACGGGGTTGCCCTCATCAAAGATACAAGGATCAACTCAAAGCAACACCGAAAGCTACTGGAATTGAGCCTAAACACAAGCTCGAGACCGTACCAAGTGACAGTGTTTTATCACCATCGGAACCAAAAACGAAGCTACCAGAAGGGAAAAGGAAGAAATCACACAAGAGAGAAAGGCTTGACAAAATCAACCTCGTCTTCCACCAACAAACAATGCCATCGACTCTTCATCATCATCGTTTAACGTCCGCTTTCCATGCTAGCATGGGTTGGACAATTTGACTGAGGACTGGTGAACCAGATGGCTACACTAGGCTCCAATCTGATCTGGCAGAGTTTCTACACCTGGATGCCCTTCCTAACGCCAACCACTCCGAGAGTGTAGTGGATGCTTTTACGTGTCACCCGCACGAAGGCCAGTCAGGAGGTACTGGCAACAGCCACGCTCGAAATGGTGTATTTTATGTGCCACCTGCACAGGAGCCAGTTCAGCGGCACTGGCAACGATCTCGCTTGAATGTCTTTTCATGTGCCATCCAGTACAAGTGCCAGGAAGGCGACGTTGGTAATGGTCACGCTCAGATGGTGCTATTTACGTGCCATGCAAGAATTGGTCTACAGAGTCACCAATGGCATCACCATAAAGGAAGCATTCAGCAAAGAAAATAAATCCTCAAATTGGAGATAAAGCTGACGACGATAAAACCACATTAAAAATACAAATCCAAAACCGAGAGAAAAAAGGAAAAACAGAAAGGAAAAGAAAGAGAAATACATCGATTCAACATCAAGTGCCTCAAGTGGTCGCACACCATTAGGTTCAGCGGAAACTACTAAAGCAAGCCAACAGGCTCGTGGCATTACAACAGGCGATGGCGAGGCGAAGGCATTGGAACAGCACCACACCTCAGTAAGACGAGCCGCCAACAATGACAAGAACTTCGCCGTTAGAGACCGAGGGCTTATTTGAAATAATTGGGGAACACCGTTCACCCTTTGTGCAAATGCAATAAAAGCAGTTTCCACAGCTCTGCACTGCTCCTATCAATGTATACCCAATAAATAATAATTATAAGGCTTCAATTTTAGATTTAACTTGCATATTTACTCTGTGATTATAGAGCTACATAGACAAGGGGTAAAAGAGCCGCATGGGGCTTGCGTGCCACCACCTCCCTCGTGTGTGTATAGAGATGCACACGTGTGTGTATATATATATATATATATATATATATATATATAT
>NC_069009.1:9320416-9322945 GCF_001194135.2 Octopus bimaculoides
GGCTGCTGGCATTCTTCTACATGTGTGCACCCTACGCCAACTTTGTTGCCTCATAACTTCCAGAAAAATTAATATTCTTTAATTAATTTTTTTACAAATACGCTTTAGATAAAATCGGAATATTTTGTTAAAAACTTTTTTCTGGGGTGGGGAGAGGAGTTTTGTGAAATTCATACAAAATGGGTAATTTTTTCGAATGAAATTTTCTGTGAATCCTCGAATCGGAATTTAATTGTTGTTGGCACTCCGTCGCTTACGATATCGAGGGTTCCAGTTGATCCGAGCACTCCACAGACACGTGTACCCTTAACGTAGTTCTCGGGTGACAAGGCTGACCCTTTGAATTACAGGCACTACATGTACAACAGAAACAGGAAGTAAGAGTGAGAGAAAGTTGTGGTGAAAGAGCACAGCAGGGTTCGCCACCATCCCCTGCCGGAGCCTCGTGGAGCTTTAGGTGTTTTCGCTCAATAAACACTCACATCGCCCGGTCTGGGAATCGAAACCGCGATCCTATGACCATGAGTCCGCTGCCCTAACCACTGGGCCATTGCGCCTCCACATCGGAATTTAATAACAAAAAACAAATTTGATGGACTCACACATATACATACTGACACAGGTCACGTATATCTGCAAAGTGAAATTTCGAAAATAATTGTTTTGTGTCAGTATATAGGTGTGTGCTCACTAATTTTCTTTACATCAAATTGCGATATAATTGTAATTTACACACTCTGAAAAGTATTTGTAGAAAATTTCATTAAAAAATACACGAGGGAACACAGCCGGTGGAGATGGAGTATATGTAATCTGGGTATACCCCCACTTTTAAATTTTGTTTTTTTTTTACGGAATCCTATGTTTCAGACCATGGAGAATCCGATTCGGGAAAAAAAAATTTCAAAAATCTCAATTTCAAAATTTCGATCCCCCACCCCCGGTTTTTATATAGATCCACAGGGTAAACCTAACTCAAACCCTAACCCTAACCCTAACCCTAACCCTGACCCTAACCATAACCCTGACCCTAACCCTAACCCTAACCCTAACACTAGTTTTGTGAGATTTGGCTGTTATTTCTAGCATGTAAATAGCCTGCTTGGTGGGGGGGGGTAATTGAAATTTTTCAAAAATTTTTTTTTTCAGAATCGGAATCTCCATAGCCTAAAACGTGGGATTCCGTAAAAAAAAATAATAAATAAGGGGGGGGGGAAGGTTCAGATTACATATAGTCCATCTCTACCCCGATATAATCGGAATCTACACCACCTGAAACGTATTTGTAGAAAATTTCATTAAAAAATATCCATTTTTGTCTGGAAGTTATGCGGTAACAAAGTCCGAGATGTACACATATGTGGAAACCACTCGTTATTGTCACCAAATACATAACAACATGACTGAAACAAATAAAAAGAAAATAAAATCATAAAAATGAGAAAAGATCTATTTTTGTACACTTCCGGGTTGACTTCAATTCACTTTCGTTATCAGTTTATCAATTGCGCAGTAATATGTAGTCGGAGCAAGGCAGCGAGTTGGCCGAATCGTTAACACGCCGGGAAAAAAATATGAACGGTATTTCGTCCGTCTTTGCGTTCTAAGTTCAAATTCGGCCGAGGTCGAATCTTCCTTTCACTTTTGCCGAACTGCTAGTTTACGAGCACGTTAGCACATCAACATCGGTTATCAAGTGGGGGATAGGGACAAACACACACACTCACGTACATATTCTTTTACTTCTTTCAATCATTTGACAGCGGACATGCTGGAGCACCTACAGACTTCTTTCAGTTTCTACCAAATCCACCCAGAAGACTTTGGTCAGTCCGAGTAGAATTCACTTGGCCAAGGTGCTGTAGCAGGACTGAACCCAGAACTATGTGGTTGGGGAGTACATGGTTCCGGCTGCGCCTATAAATTTTTATTTTTTTTTATTTTTCATAACAAAAAATATGCAATCCGATAGATTGAACAGTTGCGCAACTAAAGGCACAAGGCCTGAGAATTTGGGAGGAGGGGATTAGTCGATTATATCGATCCCAGTGTTTCACTGGTACTTAATTTATCAACCCCGAAAGGATGAAAGGCAATGACGACCTCAGCGAAGTTTGAACTCAGAACGTAGACACCGACGAAATTCCACCAAGCATTTTGTCCGGCGCAAAATAATATGCATAAATTTTCATATTCAAATTGTTCGATTTCAAAACCTTTTGCAAGTTTTAAAACATGAAAGACAAGTTTTTTAAAACATAAGGAAAATAAAAATAGACAAAAAGTGAATTAGAATATCACGTGTTTATGTTTAAAATGTTAAGTCGGAATAAAATGGTTTCGGGAGGAAATAGTCGTCGCTGTGTGGTAAGAAGTTTGACAGTTCCTGGTCCAGTCAAATGTTTTCTGTTATAACCCCATGCCGACCAAAGCCACATAAGTGAATTTGGGAAGCAGAAACTGAAAGAAGCCATACATATCTCTCTCTTCTTCTATCTCTCTCTCTCTCTCTCTCTCTCTCTCTCTCTC
>NC_069009.1:9323045-9324517 GCF_001194135.2 Octopus bimaculoides
CACACACACAATCACATACTCACATATATATACATATTTCAATGTATATTAAGTGTGTGTGTGTATGGATGAAACTGGGCGTTGCGTGAGTGTATGTGATTTTGTGTGTGTAAATGCATGTGGGCGTGTGTGTTTGCGTGCGTATGTATGTACAAGTTTGTATTTGTGTGCGAGAACGTGTGTGTGTAAGTTTATATTTGTGTATGTCTACGAAAGAGTTAAAGAGAGGGAGTGTGAAAATGTGTGAGTGTGAGCGTTAAAAGTTTTTACTTACACAACACCGCCACCACCAGCATTATCACAGCCAATGCAGATTTGTTGCGAAACAGAAAATAAAAGTACTTCCTAGTAAATAGTTTCATTTTTAATGTTGCGAAGTGATGACTAAAATGCAATACAAAGAAAGTTGGCGGTTAGTTTGACGTTCTAGAAATAGAGCGGAAGAGGGATGGGCAAAACGAAGGGAAATTTTTGATGTTTCATTTATTCACTCTTCTGGAAGATACAAGTGTGAGGATGTGGGGGATGGGACCGGTGAAGATTGACTCAATACACACACACACACACATGCATGTATGCATATGTATGTTATGTATGTATCGTTTATAAATTTGTTTTGTAAAATTCCTTATTCTTTTACTCTTTTACTTGACTGCGGCCATGCTGGAGCACCGCCTTTAGTCGAGCAAATCGACCCCCAGGACTTATTCTTTGTAAGCCTAGTACTTATTCTATCGGTGTCTTTTGCCGAACCGCTAAGTTACGGGGGACCTAAACACACCAGCATCGGTTGTCAAGCGATGTTGTGGGGACAAACTCAGAGACACAAGCACACACACACACACACACACACACATACATATATACGACGAGCTTCTTTCAGTTTCCGTCTACCAAATCCACTCACAAGGCTTTGGTTGGCCCGAGGCTATAGTAGAAGACACTTGCTCAAGGTGCCACGCAATGGGACTGAACCCGGAACCATGTGGTTGGTAAGCTAGCTACTTACCACACAGGCACTCCTGCGCCTATGTGAAATAGTTATTTTTCGAGATGGTCATTTTTCCTTTTATTTTTGTAAATATTTTTTGTTCTGCACTCATTTATTATTGTTCTTAGTTTATCGTAAGTCCAATGTCCGGAAATCTTACGTCACGCGTCTGTGACCCCGTCAGAGATTCTTCCATCCACGTGTATCTTTATATATATATATATTCTTTTACTTGTTTCAGTCATTTGACTGCGGCTATGCTGGAGCACCACCTTCTAGTCGAGCAAATCGACCCCAGGACTTATTTTTTGTAAGCCTAGTACTTATTCTATCGGTGTCTTTTGCCGAACTGATAAGTTACGGGGACACAAACACACCAGCATCGGTTGTCAATCGAGGGGGGGAGGACTAACACAAACACACGCAAATATATACACACACACACACACACACACACATATATATATATATATACACACAC
>NC_069009.1:9324809-9326171 GCF_001194135.2 Octopus bimaculoides
TATATTTGGTGTTAATTTGCTTCAGCTTTATATTACATTAATCTTAATAAATGGCTGATAGTTAGCAAGGTGAGACACACATAAGAAGGAAGGAAACAAAGGACCACTGATGAGGTCACAGAAGTGTGACGAAAGAACTCTGGCCGAAATAAGATTAAGATTAATGTAATATAAAGCTGAAGCAAATTAACACCAAATATACAGTGCGTGTGTTTTTATTGGCTAAACTGGCAATATGACCATCCCCAAGTACAACAACAATATATATATATATGTATATATATATGCGTGTGTGTGTGTGTGTGTGTGCACGCGTATGTACGACGGGCATACCATGCAACAATAGTAAGAGTCGTTAGAAAGTAATGGTAAAGAAGAAACGAGGCGAGAAGGACTCAACAGATCAGTCAGAATTAAACAGATCAATCTGTGTATCTCTGCCCTCCTCCCTTTGTTCTTTAGCCTCAGCTAGCGAATCCTAAACCCTGACCCTATGCCTAATTGGCTTTATTTATGCATTTATATTTCTTCACTTTTTACTTTCTTTATTTTTACTTTATGTTCGGTCCTCTCCCAGCTACCCACTTCTCTAAACCTCATGTAATAAAACATTACCTACACCGCACCTGAAGCCTATCAAAAAACCAGTCTAGCTGACTCCTATCTCAGCCGGGTTGCTGACCTTAAATATCATATTACACTCTTTTTCAAACTATATTCTTAACCTAACTTCACCCCTTAACGCCCACAACGGCCAATTTTGTCGGTCATTCTCCCATTTCATAATCAGCCTCGACAGACTTCAGCCATATTCTTGTGATATTCTTTTGTTTGTAAAATTACGGGGTGTACAGGAGGGGTAGTACCTCTGACGGAGCAACAGTTGTGCTCCTCCTCGGAGTAGTTGATCCGCTTTGGTCCCCACCTGCACTCAGCTTTCACTTGTGTCTCCTAGTAGCTATTTGTATGCAACAGCGGCCACATCCCGGGCAACGGCTTCGACTAGCCAGCTAAACCAAATGAGGGTAGCCGACCGGTCTTAAACACTTCGGCGAGTTAGGGCTTGCCTACCTACGCATACGAAGACTGGAGCCGGCTGATTCTACAGAAGAAACCACCAGAACGGTTTCAACGGAGAAGAGGGCGGTTACAGCAGAGCACCGTGGAGTGCATAGGGCAAGATGAGGCACTTATAGGACATCTTGGTCATTCACTGCATCCGGTTGTGTCCCCAGTCGTCTCGATCTGGTCTTGCCACTGGTTAAGACGGTCTCGGACGAGAGAGTGAGGTCGGCGATGCGCAACCCTTCCTCACTTTAAACAAAGTTTCCTCGCGCAAGTCATCCTTCATTCTTCTTTCCA
>NC_069009.1:9326436-9329063 GCF_001194135.2 Octopus bimaculoides
GTCCCAAACATTGCTTGCTTCACCTACCCTAGCCAGCCTACCGCGACTGGAAGGAACCCTACACACTGCGGTCGAAACAAAGAACAAAGAAAAAAAACAAAGACTACACCACTCATCCTCACTGCTTGGAACGTTCGTACGCTTCTTGACAGAGACGAGTCGGAGAGACCTCAGAGACGCACAGCACTCATAGCAAATGAACTCTCCAGATATAACATCGACATTGCTGCTCTCAGCGAAACCAGGCTGCCGGGCGAAGGCGAACTACAAGAAAAAGGTGCAGGGTACACTTTCGTTTGGAGTGGATGTGGACCTAAAGAGAGAAGAGAGGCTGGAGTTGGCTTTGCAGTTAAGTCGACATTGGCTGGCAAGTTGGTTGGTCCCCAAAAGGTATGAATGATCGCCTAATGACGATGAGACTCCCCCTTTGTCGCGGACAGAAGTACACCACCATTGTCAGCGCCTATGACCCCACCATGATGAATCCAGATGAGACCAAGGACAAGTTCTATGAAGACTTGAGCTCTGTCATCACCGCGGTTCCCCGCGCAGACAAACTCATCCTTCTAGGTGACTTCAATGCGAGAGTTGATCGCGATAGTGTCTCCTGGGAAGGAGTGATTGGGAAACATGGAGTTGGCAACTGGAACGGTCTGCTACTCCTCCAGACCTGTGCAGAGTATGGTCTCCTGATCACCAACACCATCTTTAACCTTCCCACCCGCAACAGAACGTCATGGATGCATCCCCGCTCAAAGCACTGACACCTCATCGACTACATTATCATGAGGAAGAGGGACAGGCAAGACGTACGAGTTACGAAGACCATGTGTGACGCAGAATGCTGGACAGACCACCGCCTTGTATCCAAACTCAACCTTAGAGTTCAGCCCAAGAGACGACCACAAAATAGGAAAGTACCAAAACACTTGAACATCGGCAAGCTGAAGGATAGCAACGTCAAGCAGCTATTTACCGATACACTGGAGCAACGCTTGGACCCCATTGTGCCACAGGGTAAGGATATTGAGGAAGCGTGGGCTGCACTCCGGGTGACATTGTACGACACAGTCATGGAATGCCTTGGGCCATCTACAAAGAAGCACAAGGACTGGTTTGACGAGAACTGCACGAAAAGCCATCGTGTTTACAAAGCTCACCTCATTGACCCCCAAGTCAGTTTCAAAGATGGACAGACTGCGGAGTGTACGGAGCACCATCCAAAAGAAGTTGCGCCAGATGCAGGATTCCTGGCTTAGCAGCAAAGCAGACATGATCCAGGGCTTTTCAGACAGGAATGACATGAAGAATTTCTATGACAGCTTGAAGGAAGTTTACGGCCCTACTACTGCAAGAACACTGTCTCCCCTCCTTAGTACTGACGGAGCAACACTGACCACCGATAAGGAAAAAGTATTAGAGAGATGGGCTGAACATTTCGACAGCGTCCTGAATAGGCCTTCCACCATCAATGGTGAAGCCATCGATAGGCTACCTCAAGTCCCCGTTGAAGAGTCAATGGACGTCGAACCAACTTCAGAAAGCATGCCGCCTACTATCCAGTGACAAAGCACCTGGTCCGGACTTATTCGACCCCAGGATTTAGTCTTTGGATGCCTAGTACTTATTCTATTGGTCTCTTTTGCCGATCCGCTAAGTTACGGGGACCTAAGCACACCGTCATCGGTTGTCAAGCGATGTTGGGGAGACACAGAGACACAAACATATACACACACATACATATATATACATATATACGACGTGCTTCTTTCAGTTTCCGTCTACCAAATCCACTGACAAGGCTTTGGTCGGCCCGAGGCTATAGTAGAAGACACTTGCCCAAGGTGCCACGCAGTGGAAATGAACCTGGAACCATGTGGTTGGTAAGCAAGCTACTTACCACACAGCCACTCCTGCGCCTATGCGTATGTACCTTAAAAGACATTCATTTCTCTATATATTATGAGGAAATACAGTCACTCAGTCTCTTTCGCACATGCACACACACATATATACAAAAAAAAATGTATATATATGTATTAATGTACGTGTATATGAAAGATAATGTGTGTGAGAGAGCGCGAGAGAGAGAGAGACCGAGTGAGTGCCACTTACACATACCTGTAAAAAATATATACATGACAACACACACCTTCACTTACTCTCTCTCTCTCACACACACGTCCATTTCATATACACGTACATATATCTTTCACTTTCTCCTCTCTTTCAATTTCTGCTCTCTTCAAAACATTAATTTTTTTTTTTTTTTTTAATGGAAATTAACGAAAAATCATATGATTTGACAACTTTCCTGCTTCAAACGAAAGAATGCCATAAAATAACTTCCTTTGGCGCGTACACACACACACACACACCCTCTCTCTCTCTCTCTCGGTAAAAATTCTGTATAAATTACGTTATTTCTTGCTATGTGCACTCGCAAAATTACAGCTCAAATCCAATTGAAATCACCTTTTTCTATTCTGTAATTCTGTTTATGATGAGTGTATTAAAAAAAACCTGATCTTCGATATAATTTAAAAGGAAGTTCTCCCAAAAATCCTGTCCTCTACCCGTTGTTTCTAGCATGTCCGAGGTGATATTTGCGCCCCCACCACATTTTT
>NC_069009.1:9329124-9331339 GCF_001194135.2 Octopus bimaculoides
AGCTGTGCCGATTCTGCCTATAAGAAAGGAACAAATAATACCTTTTGGCTGTCATAATACCCGGGCAACACCGGGATGCATTGCTAGTGTATATATTGGATCATCCCATAAATAATATCCTTTTTAATATTTCTTTTATTTTCCAAAATTAAGATAATTAAAACCACCTCGGATCTGCTAGAAACAACAGGTAGAGGACAGGATTTCTGGGAGAGCTTCCTTTTAAATTATATCGAAGATCAGCTTTTTTAATACACTCATCACAAACACGAATTACAGAATAGAAAAAGGTGATTTCAATTGGATTTAAGTTGTAATTTTGCGCGTGCACATAGCAAGAAAAACGTAATTCATACAGAAGTTTTACCTAGAGAGACAGACAGAGTATGTGTGTGTGTGTGTGTGTGTGAAAGAGAGTGAGTGAAGGGGTGTGTTGTCACGTACGTTTTTTGCATGTATTTGTATCTCTCACATACACACACACACACACACACACGTTATCTTTCATATACATGTACATAAATACATATGCATACATCATTTTGTATGTATGTGTGCGTGTGCATGTGAGAGAGAGAGTGACGGTATTTCTCCATAACATATAAAGAAATAGATGTCTTTTAAGGTACGCACTCATACAGAAAACGTGTCGTCGTCGGTGTCATGGTCTAAAATGCCGTTTACGATAGTTGAATCATAGAAAGATTATAATGCTAAATTTTTGTAATACAAATATGTAAATGAAAATAAAGTTTATTTGATAGCCGAAAGATTACTGAATCTTTCGATATCCCATACGTCAAAATCGGTAACTCAGTTTTCGGATGTATTCGTTAATTTCCGTAATTTTTTTTTTTTTTTTATGCTTTGAAAAGAGCAGAAACTGAAAGAAGAGAGAAAGTGAAACCGCGACATTAGCTTTGAAGTGAGATCAGAAAGAGAAAGAGAGGCGAAAGTGAAAGATGTATGTGCGTATGTATAAGATGGAAATGTGTGTGTGTGTGCGCGCGTATGTGCGTAAGAGAGTGAGTGAGTGAGTGAAGATGTATTGTCATGTATGTGTAAGTGGCACTCACTCGGTCTCTCTGTCTCACACACACACATAAATACATATGCATACACCTTTTATTTTTGTATGTATGTGTTCGTGTGCATGAGAGGGAGAGTGAGTGACTGTATTTCTTCAAAACATATAGAAAAATGGATGTCTTTTAAGGTACAGTGATATAGAAAATCTGACGTCGTCGTCGTTGTGGTATAACATGCCGTTTACGATAGTTGACTTATAGAAAAGATTATAATGTTAAATTTTTGCAATGCAAATATGTAAATGAAAATAAAGCTTATTTGGTAGTCATAAGATTACTGAATCTTTTGATACTCCATACGTCAAAATCGGCAACTCAGTTTTCGAATGCATAAGAAAGACGCGCGCACACACACATACACACACACAAACAAACTCTCTATTATATATATATGGAAGTATCCGTCTGTCGTTCCCTCTATCTGTCTTTCACATTCCCTGTATCTATCTCTTCCGGTTTCCTCCACTTCTTTGATATCAGCCACCCTCATTATGCCATGTTTCCCTGAACCTAACATTTTTGCACCCCTCTCATTTTATCATGTAATAGCCCAGCCCCCATAGTCGGTCCATTATTGACTTTTATTGAAATCCAATTAGCCTATAATTGAACTGGATGTTAGTTCAACATGTACACAAACTTTGGTGAGGATTGGTTCCTTGGTTTGGGCAGCAAGATGGTAACAGACAGACGAAAATTGCCATTTATATATGATCATGTACATATTTTCTTGCTGTTGTGATTATAACACCTCGTTGTAAACAATGTTCCTTGTTTTCCCTTGTGGAGCATGTGCAAATAGGTTTTTTTTTTGCTGCCCACCCTTGAGCAGCCAACATACAGCTGTCCATGTGAGAAGCGGGGCTCTTCCAAGAGAAGACCAGCTACAGACAGTGCTCATCTGTTATGTTCGGGTTAAAATTTCATCAACATCAAAAATATATGAATTTTCATGGGAGTTATGGCCGTTTTCAAATTGCAGACAAAATTTACAATCGATAAATGTCTCTCATCTGGGAAGGCCTTGAAATCAATGTTACCAACTGGGGACTATGTGTGTCGCAGTGATAATAAAAAGACTCAAAGGAGGTCTGCAACGAAATAATTTTACTCAATACTTTGCAAGT
>NC_069009.1:9332413-9334003 GCF_001194135.2 Octopus bimaculoides
ACACACACACACACACACACACACACACACAGACAGACAGACAGACACACATTCTCATTTTTATATATATATAGATATTCTGTTATTCTCTCTCACACACACAGGCGATCTTACGGTATGAGTCCTAAATATCGGCCTTTTCCGTAAAAAGTGTCTTCGGCGATCTTTACCAAAGATCGGCCTTTTCCGTAACACCCACACGATCTTCACTATGGTGTTAGGGTTAGGGTTTTAGTGTCAGGATTAGGATTTTAGGGTTACGGTTACGGTTAGGGACTGAATTCCCTAACCCTAACCCTACCCGTACGATCTTCACTACGGTGCTAGGGTTCGGGTTTTAGTGTCAGGGTTAGGGTTTTAGGGTTAGGGTTAGTGTTTAAGGTTACGGTTAGAGACGGAATTCCCTAACCCAAACCCAAGCCCTAAGCCCTTCAAAATAAATCGCGCTCTGTGTATGTCTTTCGCTTTTATGATGTCGTTTCCCTGTTTCTCTCCAACACTTCTTACGGAAAAGGCCGATCTTTGGTAAAGATCGCCGCAGACACTTTTCACGGAAAAGGCCGATATTTAGGACTCATACCGTAAGATCGCCCATACACACACACACACACACACGTATTATGTACGTACGTACGAGAGGGAGTTTAAAAGTTACTGACTTTCAGGGTGTCGCGAAAGGCTTGGTTGGAGGTCCAATCTCCTGAGTTCTTTCTTTAATAGGACTTTAAAAGACTGAAGGACCCCTGCAATAAGTGTGTGAATCTGAGAAAGGAATATGTTGAATAAATTCATAATCAACTGATCCCCCTTTAATTTCTTTCACCCAAAGCGAAGAACTTTTCAACACCTTCGTGTGTGTGTGTACTTGTATTGTGTGAATGTACGTATTAAAAATGAAACTTTTTACTTTCCATTTCAAGAGAAATCTGTGATAACTGGCTGGAGGAGTAGAACTACACACACACACACACACACACACACACACACACACACGCACACACACAGATATACGACTTCACTCTCTGTTCCATAAAATCTTCCCCCTCCCCCCACCATGCATCCGCCCATCCAACCGCCGCCACCATTACCACTGTTATACTATCGCTATCGCCTATCCTGGTGTCAAAGTTAACTGTCCTTTGTTTTTGTGTATACATGTATCTATACAATCTTCTTTGTGTGGGTGTGTGTGTCTGTACACGATTGTGTTTGCGCGTGGATTTCCAAAAGTGTAATTGAGATCATGTCACGAAGTGCATCATGAAATCACAGTTATTAACACATTCTAAACCAGCTTACTCACTAGGAATGCCTATTTGTGTATGTTCTTGTCTGCGTGTGTAGTCTGTCATACCGGCCATGACGAAGGGACATAGCCCTGAAACTCGAGTCGCCTTTATATATTTATATTTATATATTTGATCCTTTATATTGAACACTCAATATTTCATCTACATTCAATACTTTCTTTCATGGTGCCATCCATTTTTATTTTATTTTATTTTATATTATATTATATATTGTATATTCCATATTCTATACCCCACATTAGTTCTGCAGGAATATAAATAAAACATAAAAAACAGACAG
>NC_069009.1:9334269-9335085 GCF_001194135.2 Octopus bimaculoides
ATATATATATATGTAAATGTAATTACACACACGCCCATATATATTCTTTTCTTTTCTACTCTAGGCGCAAGGCCCGAAATCTTTGGGGAGAGGGCCAGTCGATTAGATCGACTCCAGTACGCAACTGGTACTTAATTTATCGACTACGAAAGGATGAAAGGCAAAGTCGACCTCGGCGGAATTTGAACTCAGAACGTAAAGACACACGCACATACATAGCCACACATTGATATATGTGCGTCTCTGTGTGTGTATCATCTGCGCTGTGTGCCTCCATGCGTTTTTTCGAGTACGTGCGCATGCGTACGGTATCCATGTATATTTTTCGTCGGACTTCGGAAACACCAGCAAGTTGGAATTTCTCCGTTTTGGCAGGGATTTTTCGGATCTTTTTAACGGAAATGCTTTGGACTATCTTTTTAGGGGGAAAAATTACGATAAATGTTTCTTTTCTTTACGATCTTCCCGTCTTCGGATCGATTTTGGTCTCAATTTTGTGGGCACTAGGCGCAGGAGTGGCTGTGTGGTAAGTAGCTTGCTTACCAACCACATGGTTCCGGGTTCAGTCCCACTGCTTGGGCAAGTGTTTTCTACTATAGCCTCAGGCCGACCAAAGCCTTGTGAGTGGATTTGGTAGACGGAAACTGAAAGAAGCCCGTCGTATATATATATATGCATGTTTGTGTGTCTGTGTTTGTCCCCCCACCATCACTTGACAACTGATCTTGGTGTGTTTACGTCCCCATAACTTAGCGGTTCGGCAAAAAGAGACCACTAGAATAAGTACTAGGCTTACAAAGAATAAGTCCTGGGGTC
>NC_069009.1:9339145-9340974 GCF_001194135.2 Octopus bimaculoides
TCTCCTCTTTCACTTTAAAACAAAAGTCAATTCGTTTATTCTTTTACTTGTTTCATTCATTTGACTACGGCCATGCTGGAGCACCGCTTTTAGTCGAGCAATTGGACACTAGGACTTATTCTTTGTAAGCCTACTAAGTTAAGGAGACGTAAACACACCAGCATCGGTTGTCAAGCGATGGTGGGGGAGAAACACACACATACGTACACACACACACACACAAACACACACATATATAATATAAATACTATATAAATATATGCATATCCATATATGTACATACCTACATTTATATGTATATATACATGCATATATGGGTACAGGACATCCAAAAAAAAAAACGTTAAACACAATGAGAAACGAAAACATAGAAAACGAACTTTCTTTCAAACAACAGTTGTCTCTGTTTCATCTACTCCGCATTTCGAAGGTAAGGACAATACACGACTTCATTGAAACAGTCCAGTCCTTCATGCAAAGCAAATTAAATCAAATTTGGGATTTTTTGTGGAGGGTGAAATTGTTAACAAGAGCAAGACAGTGAGAAGAAGACGGTAAAAACAAACGGTGAGGGCTGTTGAGCCAAGACGATGGAAAAATTATTATGAACGCAAGGAGAACGAGCCAAGAGAGGAGACAGGCGAGGCACGTCTTTTCTTTAGGGAGGAAATGGACTATATACATACGATGGGCTTTCTCCCTTTTTTCTCGTCCCTCCCTAATTCTTCTGTCCCTCTGCCTCTACCTCTCTTCTCTCTCCCGACGTGACTGGTGTTCGGCCAAGCCTGACCTTTCTTCCTTGGTTCGACTACCATCCGTGCAACATCTATATTCCTCCCTATGCCTGTCGCCTGTTATGTCCCTGTCGTAAGGCTTCACTTCCACAACGCCAGCTTAATTTAATTCGTCCTTAGTCGAAAGACACCTGTTGTTAATGTGTTTTATTTGCATTTGTATTTGTGTAACATTTCTCCGTTTTTTTCATCCTTGTTTTCGTATATATTCGCTGCTTTCTTCCAAGGAATCTAGTGCTCTTAGCTTAGATTTTCCTCGGGGCTGGCCAGATTGGAGCAATCTCGAGTATAACCAGCCGAAATTGCAAAGATAATCTGGAACTCACCTGAGGAAAGAAAACTTCGAATGACTCATCCTTGTTTTTTGTTTTTTTGTCCCTCTTTTATATCATCTGTCTGGATGTTTTGTTGTCTCTTTTTTGTATTATCTAGCTGTTGTCTGGATGTTTTGCATTCTTGTCCTATTTTTTGTATTCCTTTAAATATATATATATATATATGATGGCCATCCATTCGTGACTGAGGAAAACCATTGCTGATCTTTAGGAACATCGTGTGCTCTTGGACTAACTTATATTTTGCATTTGTGGCTCCATTGGTGGCTCCATTGGTGGCTAATGAGCCCTGCTCTTGACAAACATACATGGCTGCAAACATTACAGACCAAGCTTTCCCCATTCACTACATCAGCCGTGCACTTTCGAGTAGCATGCTTAAGTTCTTCATCGTTTTTGGTCTCGAAAAAGCAAAACTATTTGTTCAGCAAGTTCCATACTCTTTTACTCTCTTTTACTTGTTTCAGTCATTTGACTGCGGTCATGCTGGAGCACCACCTTTAGTCGAGCAAATCGACCCCAAGACTTATTCTTTGTAAGCCTAGTACTTATTCTATCGGCCTCTTTTTGCCAAACCGCTAAGTTATGGGGACATAAACACACCAGCATCGGTTGTCAAGCGATGGTGGGGGGACAAACACAGACACACAAACACACACACATACATATATATATATATATATATATATATATATATATA
>NC_069009.1:9341003-9341707 GCF_001194135.2 Octopus bimaculoides
TACCAAATCCGCTCACAAGGCTTTGGTCGGTCCGAGGCTATAGTAGAAGACACTTGCCCAAGGTGCCACACAGTGGGACTGAACCTGAAATCATGTGGTTGGTAAGCAAGCTACTTACCACACAGCCACTCCTGCACCTATCCACACAGCCACTCCTGCGCCTATCCACACAGCCACTCCTGCGCCTATAAAACATTTTTATTTCTTTACTTTCATTTTCAATTTACACACAGATTTCTACATGTGTGCATAGACAAACATACATACATACATCCAACAGACAAACATACATACATACATACATACATACATACATACATACATACATACTTGAGTGTATTGACCCCTTGAGTGTATTTTTTACTTGTTGCTGTTATTAGACTGCAGAATTTTCAGATTGCTGTATGGAACCCAGAATTTTTTTTAAGGTTGATTAAAACCACTTCTGTGATATAATTCCTTTTTGTTTTTCTTTTTACTTGTTGCAGTCACTGGACTGCGCCCATGCTGGGGCACCACCTTGAGGAACTTTTAGTCGATTGTTTCGACCCCAGAATTCTTTTAGATGATTTCCAACCAGTGCATGAAGTTAAGCATGTCTCTCGACATGCTAGAAATAACAGCCAAATGTCTTGAAATTTTTTTATAAACCCCCCACCTTGGTTATATTTTTTGGCTATTCTTTTTTTTTTTTTTTTTTTTTT
>NC_069009.1:9342674-9344295 GCF_001194135.2 Octopus bimaculoides
TAGCTTCAGGCCAACCAAAGCCTTGTGAGTGGATTTGGTAGATGGAAACTGGAAGAAGCCCGTCTGACTGACCATGGGATTGCACCTAGAAATTTACCCTCTGAGGCACAAGTCCAAGCAAGGTTGTTTGTGGAAGACCAGCAGTCACCCATGCATACCGGTCTCCCCTCTTCATGCCACCAGTGTTATCCAAGGGGAAGGCAAAGGCTGATACAGCTTGGCACCAGTGATGTTGCAAGTCATTTCTACAACTGAGTGAACTGGAGCAACGTGAAATAAAGTGTCTTGCTCAAGAACTCAACACGCAGCCTGGTCCTGGGTTCGAACTCACAACCTCACGATCGTAAGCTCAACGCTCTAACCACTGAGCCATGTGCCTTCAACTCTAAAGAATAGAGCAGTAATATATTTACATGCAGTTCAATTTATGCATGTAAATATAAAGGGTGGAGAAGCAAAACTTACAAAATTGCTGTAACATTTGAAATTCTCTCATTGTACGTTAGTAGGTTTAGTAATTACAAAATGAATAATTTGTTCTATGTGGCTTACATTGTTTGCAATTATGGCTTCCACACAGCCCTAGAACCCTGCACAACTATTCACCACAAAGTCACTGGACATCCTGGCCCACTCATCTGTGATGGCAGTCTTCAAAGAGTTGATGTTGGGGTGGGAGGTTTTGTTTGTGGCATGCTCCAAAATGTCACATGGCACAGTCCAGAGGGTTGGAAGAAGGCCATAAAGCAGCAAAGTTGGATTCTGTATCTTCTTGGTAGTCTGTTTTGGAGCACCATCCTGGGTCCACACATAGTTGCCCTCCAGTTAGTTGGCTTTGAGCCATGGCAAGACATGGTACCTCAGCGTCTTGTAGTAAGTGTCAGCACTCATTTTTTATCCAGGCTTGTAGAAGTAGAGGGGCATCTTTCTTCCATCAGGGGTCACACAACCTGGGTTGGATGTTTTGTTCTGAAGGTGCCCCTGACGTCACCTCAATCTTTCTGCAATGTATCCAGTTGCAATGTCTCCAGTTGTTTCTGCAGTTCACAATGGATCCACAATGGAGTTGTTCTTCTTGAGGTATGTGAGAATCTGTTTGCACCTTTCCAGTCTCCTGGCCTTCATAGATTCTATCAGCAGATGTCTCAGTGTCCTGGTGTAGGATTTGAGGTCTAAGTCATCATTCATGGGCTGTTCTGATGGTCTTGGCGTCCACTTCAAGTTCAGAAGCCAGCTTCCTCATTGATATGGTTGGGTCTGTTGAAATTTTGGACTTAAGGGTGTTGATGAAGTCTTGATTCCACTTCTTGTTGGCCCCACTACTGCCAGACTTCCTCTGAATGCCATTGTTCATCTCCATTCCCTTCTTGACGTTATAAACTGTGAATAAGAATACTCTGGTTATGCTTGAGATGCTCTTCGAATCGAATTGTGCACAGACCACATCACATACTCTTTGGCATTTGTCTTGCTGCACAGTCATATTCTCCAATATTCCTGCAAAAACAGAGTTTATTATTAACTGACAATGTATTCTTTGTTCTGCATTAGGCTTCATATCAGTTGGTGTAGTGGCTGCTGTGAAATATTAGTGTAACTTTTAGTGCGAGTTTTGCTATAT
>NC_069009.1:9344395-9345666 GCF_001194135.2 Octopus bimaculoides
CTGGAGCAACATGAAATAAAGTGTCTTGCTCAAAAGCACAACATGCAGCCCAGTCTGGCATGTGATTTAGTGGTTAGAGCATTTGGATCGCGATTGTAAGGTCGTGAGTTCAATTCCCAGTAACGCGTTTTGTCCTTGAGCAAAACACTTTACTTCACGTTGCTTCAGTCCACTCAGCTGACAAATGTGAGTAGTACCTATATTTCAAAGGGCTGGCTTTGTCACACTTTGTGTCATGCTTAATCGCCATGGGAACTACATTAAGAGTACATGTGTCTGTGGAGAGCTCGGCCACATGCACGTTAATTTCATGAGCAAGCTGTTCCATTGAGCGTATCACCTGGGAACCTCATCATAACTGACAGAGTGCTCCTCATATATATATATATATACATATATATATACATATATATATATACATATATATATATATATATATATATATATATATATGTATGTATGTATGTATGTATGTATGTATATATAATACATTACAACAGTGGTGACAGTAACTTTGAAGTTTCAGTTTCCTAGCCTTCAACGGATTTAGAATTTGTTGCCCAGTAACTCAGGAGGGTTGAGGCCCTCGGGCCAACACCCAAAACCATGGTATATGAGCATCTGAATGGCATATAGGTATGCTTTTTAACTCTTTGTCCATTTCCTCACAAACTGTTATTTTGTATTATTTTGGTACCTTCTGGTGGTTGAATTGCGACTTTAGCTCTCATTTCTAAATGGGTTGATGCTCACTGCATCCTTAAGGCTTTGTGCTAATTTTATATTCTATAGCTTATAATATTATTAAATTTGTGAACTACCTATGTTACTGCTGTTAATATTGTCAAAAATACTTGCCAGAGATGGTATTAACAATAGTTACATCTTAATTTCGAATGTAAGCATTCGAATGTCTTTGCTTATATATAATTATGTGTGTGTGTATTATAGGACGTTGCAAAAAAAAAAAAAACGTGGACAAAATTATAAACAGAGTACAGAAAACACACAGGCCACATAGAGAACATTTCCTTCATCAACTGCCACCATTCTAAAACTAAGCGTTTTGAAGAGTTTCTGAGTGGTTGGCGTTAGGAAGGGCATCCAGCTGTAGAAACTCTGCCAAATTAGATTGGAGCCTGGTGTTGCCATCCGGTTTCACCAGTCCTCAGTCAAATCGTCCAACCCATGCTAGCATGGAAAGCGGACGTTAAACGATGATGATGATGATGATGATATATATTAAAAAAATATATATATTTTATATATAT
>NC_069009.1:9346365-9348299 GCF_001194135.2 Octopus bimaculoides
TATATATATATATATATATAAATATATCATCATCATCATCGTTTAATGTCCGCTTTCCATGCTAGCATGGGTTGGATGATTTGACTGAGGCAATACCAGGCTCCAGTCTAATTTGGCAGAGTTTCTACAGCTGGATGGCCTTCCTAACGCCAACCACTCAGAGAGTGTAGTGGGTGCTTTTACGTGTCACCCGCACGAAAACGGCCACGCTCGAAATGGTGTCTTTTATGTGCCACCCGCACAAGCCAGTCCAGGGGCACTGGCAACGATCTCGCTCGAAAATCCTACGGGAGCCAGTCAGGCGGTACTGGCAACAACCACGCTCAATATATATATATGACTGGTTTTCAGGCAGTTTCTATCTACCAAATTCACTCACACGATCTTGGTCGGCTGGAGTTAGAGTAAAACAGACTCGGCCGAGGTCCCACACAGTGGGATTGAACGTGAAACTATTTGGGATCTATGTATGTTTGTGCTTACTATAACCAACAGTGTTTAAACTCCATATGATATACGATTTGTATATCAGTTGTCGCTGAAGACTGGCGGTGTTACATGTGATGAAAAAGATCGTTTTTTATTTATAAAAGTTAACAGGTATAAAAATGGAAAAGGAAAAAGTAAGAAAAGAAGAAAAGTTCTTGACTATAGACAAAGGGCCATAACTACCTCTGTATTACTCAATTATTTGAATTATAGAGTTATGTCCCTATCAGCTTGTTTACATACACACAAAATAAAAGCATGTCTGAAAGCGGATAATTCTTATAGTAAATATATATTGTCTATTTATGTGTAATTTTTTTTATCTCAGTTCAGTCATTGGACTGCAGCCATGCTGGGGCACTGCCTTCACGGGTTTTAGTCAAACAAATCGACCCCAGGACTTATTTTTTTATATTTAGTGCTTATTTTATAGGTGTCTTTTTTTCCGAGCCACAAGGCTATGGGGACGTAAACACACCAACACCGTTGTCAAGCGATGCTTCAGTCATTACAGTATGGCCATGCTGGAGCACCGCCTTGAATTTTTAGTCGAACGAATCGACCCCATTACTTATTTATTTGCTAAGCCTGGTACTTATTCTATCGGTCTCTATTGTTGAACCCCTAGGTTACAGGAACGCACAAACAACTCTAGTTGTCAAGCGGTGATGGGGGTTCAAATACAGACACAAAGATACACACACACATAGATACATACATTCCTACATATATATATATATATATATATATATGTGTGTGTGTGTGTGTGTATGTATGTATATGTGTATCTGTGTTTGTATCTCTACCATCACTTGACAACCGATGTTGCTGTGTTTACGTCCCCGTAATGTAGCCATTTGGCAAAACGCACTGATAGAATAAGTACTAAGCTTACAAAGAGTAAATCCTGGGGTCGATTTCTTCAGCTAAAGGCAGTGCTCCAGCATGGCCGCAGTCACATGACCAATACAAATAAAACAATAAAAGACTATGCCATTTTAATCCTGAGCAACGTCGGGTATCTGCTAGTATATATATATTAATATTTTATATATATATATATATATATAAGACAAAACAGGAAAATGGAAATTCTCTGGTATTATTTATTCACCATTACACATGTTTCATTTGCTAATAGGAATTACATAGTTTTATATTTTAGATAAACATGTAAAGAATTTCCAGTTAAAATTTCTTCAGGCAGAGAAATTAAATAATACAAATTTTACATTTGAATGAAGTGTTTATATTTAGATAGTAATCAAGAGCAGCACGAACAGCACCAGTTAAGGAAGAAAAAGAGAGAGAGAGAGAGAGACACTGACACATCTTAGCTACCTACACTATATATATATGGGATATGAGGAGTCTTTGTCAGTATAACTCAAACTAATAGGTATGCGTTCTGTGTGCTCAAATTACAGGTGTGCCACCAAAATTCC
>NC_069009.1:9348363-9349378 GCF_001194135.2 Octopus bimaculoides
TTGGAGTAGTCGTTATATGACTATCTTGTTCAAAAAGGCTAAGTAGGTTAAAATAGAGAAGAAAGGCAAGCAGTAAGACAATGCATGACAAGGACATTTACCATAAAAATCCATGTGATTTGTGCACCTGTGTAATTTACACAGGTGGATTACTGGATAAAAATTGCTTTAAAAAGCTTCTACTCGTGTAAAATTCACACCCAAAAGTTTTCAGAATTGCCAATATGCCCAGGGGGGAAAATGTTTACAATTTAGTTGTATTTAGCATAATTTCATTTACTTATGATTAGATTTTATTAAATTTTCATTAAATAAGAATAATTTCTGTTTAACAAGTATCACATTTTTCGTATGTGTATTTCGTGTGCAAGATTCTTGATGTGGATACGTGTGTTGAAAGAAATACAATTAAACCTTGGGAGAGGCATTATGCCGGTAATAAACACACGAACTGGTTCAGTCCTTTATTAATTTATATAGTATCACATTGAAAGCTAATAAATTACGGAGTGTTTGTGTTGTTTATAATAAACTTTGTTTTACATTTCTTGCCAACAAGAGATTATGTCCGATCTTGAGCATGCTTCTGTATGCCTTCTCAAATCACAATCACAGAAGTTGTTGATAATTCTTATCAACAAAACAAAGCCGATAAATACGCATAAGTGTTGCAAAATAAGTTTAATTACCAATAAACATCAGCTTGGATGATACTTTACTCAACTGACAGAGGAAGATGACCGACCAAACTGATTATGTAAACAGAATTCTGATTATTCAAAAGTGTTTGCTTGTCTCAAGCTCTGATTTTCTACCTATTCTTGTCGGAACCTTTGATATGGAGTATCGAAATTTTAATCCCTTTCACGCTTATAAAATGCCAAGCAGACTTAAAAATTTGTCATTACCGTTTTAGCCATGAGACCAAACTAATAGTTTGGTAACCCACTAAAATAAACATTAAAAATCGAAAGGAGAAAATAAACAGTTTTGCAAGTTTAACTCAGTGTTTATT
>NC_069009.1:9351929-9356088 GCF_001194135.2 Octopus bimaculoides
TATATATATATATATATATATGAGGGGGTACCCAAAAGTAATTGGAAAGGTTCTCTGTGGGACAACCCATTGTAGTTCAGGCTTCTGCTGCTAGAAGCCACTTGATGCAACCCTCAGGCATCAGTCTGCCGACTGGAACTATGTTGTGACGAAGCAAGCTTCTTACCAGAAAGGCATGCCTGTACCTATATTCATCATCATCATCATCGTTTAACGTCCGCTTTCCATGCTGGCATGGGTTGGACAGTTTGACTGAGAACTGGCAAGCCAGAAGGCTGTACCAAGCTCCAATCTGACCTGGCAGAGTTTCTACAGCTGGATGCCCTTCCTAACACCAACAACTCCAAGAGTGTAGTGGGTGCTTTTTACATGCCAGCACAAGGGCCAGTCTGGTGGTACAGGCATCAACCACACTTGCATGGTGCTTTTTATGTGCCACCGACACGAGAACCAGTCAGGTGGCATTCTCTGTACATACATACATATATATATATATATATATATCATCATCATCATATATATATATATATATATATATATATATATATATATATATATATATATATATATATATATATATATATATATATATATATACATATATACACACACATATACATATATATACAATATAGAATTGTGATGAACTAGGAGTTCTTCACTAATATTATTAGCCTTGCATATCAACAGAGAGCTTGTAAAATTGCCCAGATTAATAATCTCTCACTAATAGCTCTGTTTGTGGCTGTGTGGTAAGAAGCTTGTTTCCCAACCACATGGTTCCGGGTTCAGTCCCACAGCATGACACCTTGGGCAGGTGTCTTGTAGTATAGCCTCAGGCTGACGAAAGCCTTGTGAGTGAATTTGGTAGACGGAAACTGAAAGAAGCCCATTGTATAAACATATATATACATACATACATACATA
The DNA here is from genome assembly GCF_001194135.2 of Octopus bimaculoides. Classification (NCBI taxonomy): domain Eukaryota; kingdom Metazoa; phylum Mollusca; class Cephalopoda; order Octopoda; family Octopodidae; genus Octopus; species Octopus bimaculoides. The sequence continues at coordinate 9,352,857 of NC_069009.1, forward strand.
CATACATACATATATATATATATAACGGAAAAATTATACAAAATGTATAAATGGATGATGAGTAAAGCACCCAAAATGCCAATTCTGTAACAAGATTGTTTATTAATTTTTTTACATACATATTTTACCTGTGAATTTGTGTGTGTAAACTGAGAATACATACAATGAGCTTCTCTGCCCTAGGTGTACGGAAAACACTCGGTGAGAAATGGAAGAAAATTTGAAGAAAGAAGAAAAAGAAAAACATAATGATAATAACAACAACAATAATAATGCCCTGAAGCAGTGCCAGGCAGTGGCTTTCATGCCTTCTGATCGTAATCGATTGGAAGTGTTATCATGTATATGTTTTGTCTTGGCATAAAAGATGGGCTACAGCAAATATTCTGCTCAATACCACAGATTTGCTTGTGAGTTGCTTGACCTTAACCAGTTGAGCATGTCCCTTGGTGGCTGACGATATGTCAGCCTGGATGCAGTACCAGGCAGTGGCTCTCATGGCTTCTGATCTTAATTGATTGGAAGTGTTATCATGTATATGTTTTGTCTTGGCATAAAAGATGGGCTACAGCAAATATTCTGCTCAATACCACAGATTTGCTTGTGAGTTGCTTGACCTTAACCAGTTGAGCATGTCCTTTGGTGGCTGACAATATGTGCATCTCTGATCATGAGCAGAAGTAGTGGGGGAGCATCATAGCCATGTGTTGAAAGGAATTCTTTGGGGTTTTACCTCTGGAAACTTAAGTGTTTCATTCATCATCCTTTAACAAACCTTATTCAGGGACCTTTTGAGTGGGATGGGCTACTCGACCTGAAGAAAATTCTAACTGGGTCCCACCTGCAAGGTCATGCACTGTTTATATTGATATGCGATGACCATGTCATGCACATATGGTTGTGATGTACCCTTATCAGACGGGTAGTCATGATGGGTATACTGGGCTTCGTATATTTTACCCCAGTGTCACTTTGATGGCATGTACTGCTCTCTCACTCAATAATAATTATAATTATAATAATACATTCTTTATCAGCTACATTTAGAATAATATCTTTGACATGTATATACATATGTGGTATTTGTAACTTTATATCTAAGGCAATTAAGGACATGAAGACAGGGAAAGCCCCTGGGCCATCAGGAATCATTGCTGAGATGATTAAAATTTCTGATGGCGTAGGATACAGCTTAATCACCTGTATAGTTTATCAGGTTATTCAAGAAGGCACCATCCCTAATGACTGGTGTAATAGCATTATGATTAACAGCTACAAAGATAAAGGTGATGCGTTAGATAGAAACAATTACAGAGGTATTAAACTGCTAGACCAATTGATTAGAAATAGAATTAAACTAGGTGAAATGCATCTTCCTAGTGAGACAGCTGCAGGAAAAGTACTTGGCCAAAAGTAAGCCATTGTACTTAGCCTTTGTTGACCTGGAGAAAACTTTTGACATAGTTCCCTGCTCTGTTATATGGTGGTCTCTAAGGAAGTTAGAAGTAAAGGAGTGGCTTGTTAGAGCTGTCCAAGCCATACACAGTGGTGCATTCAGTAAAGTGGGAGTTGGCCATGAATACAGTGATGAATTCAGCATCCAGGTAGCGGTTCACCAGGGCTCAGTTCTCAGCCCACTCTTATTCATTATAGTCCTCCAAGTTATAACTGAGGAATTCAAGATTAGGTGCCTGTGGGAACTGCTATATGCTGATGACCTTGCACTTATCACAGAATCTTTAGAAGAATTGGAGAAGAAATTCCAGGTATGGAAACAAAACCTGGAATCAAAGGGCCTTAAAGTTAACCTAAGACAAAAGTGCTTGTTAGTAAGAAAGAAGATAAAACTTCCTTTCCGTCAGGTAAATGGCGCTTGTCAGTATGTAGGAAAGGAGTTGGAAGAAATTCCATTCGCTGCACCCAGTGTAAACTATGGACACATAAGAGGTGCAGTGGACTCACAGGTAGATTAACAGATAGAGTAGTCTTTGTATGTGGCAGATGAGCAGAAACAAAAAAATACTAAGAACACACAGTATTTAGATTCTCTCAAATGCCCTGGAGGCTCTCTTGATGTTGTAGAGAGTTTCTGTTACCTAGGTGACCAAATTAGAAATGGTGGAGGATGCTCTGAAAATATTGTTTCTAGAATAAGAATTGGGTGGAGGAAGTTCAGAGATCTATTACCTCTATTGGCAACAAGGACTCTCTCTCTCTCTCTCTCTCTCTCTCTCTCTCTCTTGGAGTGAAAGGTAGACTATATGATGCTTGTGTATGAATTGCTATACTCCATGATAGTGAGACATGGGTTCTAAATGCAGAAGACATGCGTAGACTGGAGAGAAATGAAGGCAGTGTGCTCCTTTGGAAATGCAAATGTATTGAGAGAAAAGTTGGGCATAAGAGGAATCAAATGTAGGATGCAAGAGAGAAGACTACGTTGGTTTGAACATGTGATGCGTATGAATGAGGACAGCTGCATAAAGAAGTGCTGATCACTGAAAGTGGAGGGTACTCATGGAAGAGGGAGACCCAGGAGGACATGGGATGAAGTGGTAAGGACCAAGCTCAGGAAGTTGGACCTCATGGAGGAAATGACAAATGGACCGAGATGTCTGGTCATATGAAGTTCTTGAGAAGACCCACCCATGTTAGTGAAACTGAGTTCTAGAAGTGCTGTGTGTCCCACCCACACTTAACAAGAAAACTTCTCACACACTCTGCCACAACAAACCAAACTACATCTCTATATCTCTTTTCTTCCTCACATTTCTGCATCATGTACTTTGATATATATATATATATATATATATATATATATATATATATATATATATATATATATATATATATATAGGCGCAGGAGTGGCTGTGTGGTAAGTAGTTTGCTTACGAACCACATGGTTCTGGATTCAGTCCCACTGCGTGGCATCTTATAAATTCAAATCATGATGAACGTAAATATATATATATATATATAATAATAATAATAATAATAATAATTGATGAAGGAAACAGAAGATAGAAATCTTTATTCAGAACAACAATCGTTTCAACCCTTCCTGAAATTGTCTGCTATGGGTAGGATTTTGTGCATCTAATTGTGTTGCATCAATCTGTGCAGCTTGTATCACATCAGGTACATGCACAAAGAAGGGAATGTCCCACTAGATATACTGAGATGTCTTCGGCATGTTGTTCGTACTTGTTACACACTAATTGACATATATAT
>NC_069009.1:9356132-9358270 GCF_001194135.2 Octopus bimaculoides
TAGGCATAGGAGTGGCTGTGTGGTAAGTAGTTTGCTTACGAACCACATGGTTCTGGATTCAGTCCCACTGCGTGGCATCTTGGGCAAGTGTCTTCTACTATAGCTTCGGGTCAACCAAAGCCTTGTGAGTGGATTTGGTAGACAGAAACTGAAAGAAGCCCATTGTATATATGTATATGCATGTGTGTGTATATGTTTGTGTGTTTGTGTTTGTCCCCCCAACATCGCTTGACAACTGATGCTGGTGTGTTTATGTCCCCCTAACTTAGCGGTTCGGCAAAAGTGACCGATAGCATAAGTACTAGGCTTAGAAAGAATAAGTCCTGGGGGCGATTTGCTCAACTAAAGGCGGTGCTCCAACATGGCCACAGTCAAATGACTGAAACAAGTAAAAGAGAGAGAGAGAGTAAAAAAATATTAATATATATAGTCAATTAAATGATTAAATAATATTAAAAAAATGAATAAATAAATGAATGAAAAGCGAAAAAAAAGAAAAAGACAAACTGGAAGACGGGTACAAGAAATATATTAGCTTGACACTTGGTGAAAGGAAAGTGTTTATGTCAGGTTGAGTAAAAAGTAAGCAATGTTTTGAACCATGAAGAATTTGTACTGGATTTTTGCAGTTTTGAATTTTTTTTAAACATGCTGATAAAAGATATTGACTTGCCCAAATGCATCAATAAACTAACATTGATATTTTTTCACCATTGTTACAATCATCCGAAATGGAACTGTCAAAGCACGATATTCAAGCAATTTTGCTATTCAACTTCAAAAAAGGACGTAAAGCAGCTGAAATTGCCCATCATATCAACGAAATGTTTAATGAGGAAATGACCAATGAGTAGTCGGCTTGTAAATGGTTTAAATGATTTCACAGTGGAGATCTGAGCTTTGATGATCATGAGCATAGTGGATGCCCATCTGTCATCGATGATGGTCAATTAAAGCTTGTCATTGAGGAAGATCCATGTAAAACCACTTGAGAATTGGCAAAAGAACTTCAAGTTAGCCAGAAAACTGCCTGCAACCATTTGCATGTGATGGGAAAATCAAAAAAGCTTGACAAATGAGTACCACACGATTTGAATGAAAATCAGAAAATGCGCAGATATGAAATTTGCTCATCACTTTCCGTAACCAGACCGATCCATTTCTTGACCATTTTGTAACTTGCAATGAAAAGTGGATTCTGTATAATAATAATAAAACGTTCTTCGCAGTGATTGAACCAACATGAAGCACCAAAAACATTCCCTAAACCCAAGCTCTTCAAAAAGAAGGTTATGGTGACTTCTTAAAACCTAGAAAAACCATTACTGCAGAAACACATTGCCATGAAATTGCCAAAATGAATAAAAAACTGTAACCCCTCCATCCCAGACTGGTCAACAGAAGAGGGCCAATCCTTCTTCATGACAATGCTCGACCACATGTTTAACTAATGACACTCCAAAAGTTGAGGGAACTTGGTTACGAAGTTCTTCCCCACCCAGCTTATTCCCCAAACCTGTCTCCTACTGACTACCACTTTTTCAAGCATCTTGATGGTTTCCTGCAAGAAAAGGAATTCAAAAATGAAACCAGATTTTTATGTTACTGAAATAAACAAACTTGTAACTTGTTGGCAAAAATATATTAAGTGTAATGGTACTTTGATGAATAAAATATCTGCATTATCAAAATGCCTTGTGATGAATTTCATATTTCAAAACGTTGCTTACTTTTTACTCAACCTGATATATATACACACAACACAAAAGAGTAAAGGTTTTAAGAGCAGACAGACACATTACGAGCATTCTGTTACAATAAACAACTTGAAGCAGTCTTTTTTCTGAAATATAGGCCAACTAAACTTTTTCCCCACATATTCATTTATTGTGGTACAAATAACTGTTGTTGACGGAAGTAATACAGAAAGATTTGTGTGGTAGTAAACAGACATAATGTACAAGCTGATGTTTAGTAACTCACAAATGCATGCATCATTGCTCATACACAAAGAGAGAGACACAGGTACATTACTGTATCTGTGTACAGGAAGAAAAATAGTTTTATTACTCTAAATATAGTACACTTCATATAATTAGATATAAAATTATAAATACCATTATATATATATATATATA
>NC_069009.1:9358376-9361763 GCF_001194135.2 Octopus bimaculoides
ACGGAAACTGAAAGAAGCCCGTCGTATATATGTATATATATATATATATGTGTGTTTGTGTGTCTGTGTTTGTTCTAGCATTGCTTGACAACCGGTGCTGGTGTGTTTAGGTCCCCGTAACTTAGCGGTTCGGCAAAAAGACCGATATAATAAGTACTAGGCTTACAAAGAATAAGTCCCGGGGTCGATTTGCTCGACTAAAGGTGGTGCTCCAGCATGGCCGCAGTCAAATGACTGAAACAAGTAAAAGAGTAAAAGAGTAAAAGAGAATATATATATATATATATACAACATGACAAAGATATTGTTCTAAATGTAGCCAATAAAGAATGTGTTGTTGTCGTTGTCGCCATCATCGCCACCGCCGCCGCCAACACCAGCGGCGTCGACAGCGTTGTTGGCGTCGTCATCATCATCATCATCATCATCATCATCTCTTTATCACAGGTTTTGTTAGAGCTCCTGGAGTCTTGTGTGTGTAGCGGGCTTACTACCTGTAGCCTACGGTGCCATGCCATCCATTCTTTTCAGCTATCTAATACTTTCCTGATTATTCTGGCCCTACCAAGGAGGCAAACCTTTTGTAACAGTTCTACTGGGCACTCTATTCAAATTTCCTTTATACTTTATTAGAAATTATTTTGAGTGAAAAAATGACGCAGTGACCTAACAAATTGTATTTAGAATATTAATTCCGATTCTTTAATCCAAGAAATTTGGAATTGTGTAAATGCATGAATTTTAAACATACGCACACACACACACAGAAAATCTGTGTTTTATAGATAAGATTATATACTTAAATATTAATTTTACCTATAAGGTAGGTTTTATATGCTGGGCACTGGTATAATCATTTCAATGATTATATCCTCAATTCAAATGTACGCACTCACATACACACTCACACATCGTCATCATCATTATTTAATAACTGCTCTCCATGCTGGCTTGAGTTAGATGGTTTGACTGGAACTAGCATGCCAGAGAGCTGCACTAGGTTCCAGTCTGATTTGGCATGGTTTCTACGGCTGGATGCCCTTCCCAACACCAACCACTCCAAGAACATAATGGGTGCTTCTTGTGTACCAGTTATGTGACACCAACATGAGCCTCGACTATGATTTCACTTGGCTTGACAAGTCTTTGCAAGCATGGCATATTGCCAAAGGTCTTGGTCACTTGTCATTGCCTCCATGAGGCCCAACATTCGAGGATCATGCTTCACTGCCTTGTGCCTTGACTTCCTGGGGTCTACCACTTCCACAGGTTCCTTCCAGTGAAAGTGTGGTACTTCTTTACACAGCTGTCCTCATCCATACACATCACATGACCATACCAATGCAGTCGTTTCTCTTGCACACCACATCTGATGCCTCTTGTGCCCAACTTCTCTCTCAAGACGGCTTACACTTTGTCGTATATGAACACTGGCATTGCACATCCAGCAAAGCATGCTAGTTTCTTTTCTTTTAAGCCTATGCATGTCCTAGGCAGTCACAGCCATGTTTCACCGCTGTGTAGAACAAAATAACAGAAAATATGTCAAAGTTTGCAAGGCAGCATCTCAATCCAGAACAGGTAATGTTTTCCAGATTGACGGATTGAGCTGCTGGCTCGAAATTTAATATAATTTTTTTTTTAAATGGTGGGTATGCACTCATATATAGATACACATCACAATTCTTTTGTGTATGTATGACTGTGCCCCCATCAGTTTAAAATTTTTTTTTTTATATTAAATTCTGACACAGTGATAATTTATGCCATCTGAAAGGTATTTGTAGAAAATTTCATTGAAAAATATTCATTTTTCTGAAAGTTGTGAAAAAAACAAAGTCGTGATTGGGGCACGCTTGTGTAGTTGTACCTCATTCCATACAAGGACATAGTATATGTTTTTACTGGGCATACCTACAAAAGCGTGCCCCGACTTCAAGCTAGGCATGCCTACATAAATGTGCCTCACCACTGAATTTGTCTCCACATAACTTTCATAATTATGAATGTTTGTTTTTTTTAAATAAAAATTTGTACAAATACGCTTCAGATGATGTAGATTACGATTATATCAGAATTTAGTATGATAAAATAAAATTGGTTAGCTCATACAGACACATAGTGATACACGTCACATACAGCTACAGATTAAAACTTGAAATTTCGAAGAAAAAGCTTGTGATGTCTGTCAGTGCGAGCCCATTAATTTATTACATTTTTTTAATATTTAATTCCAGTATAATCGTAATCTATATCATATGAAGCGTACTTGTGCATATCTTCAATAAAAAATACCAAAGCCTTGTGAGTGGATCTGGTGGACGGAAACTGAAAGAAGCCCGTCGTGTATATATATGTGTGTGTGTGTGTGTGTGTGTGTGTGTGATTGTGGGTCAGTTTTTGACCCCACAACATCGCTTGACAACCGATGCGTTTACGTCACCGTAACCTAGCTGTTCGGCTAAAGAACGATAGAATAAGTACTAGGCTTACAAAGAGTAAGTCTTGGGGTTGATTTGCTCGACTAAAGGCGACGCTCCATCATGGCCGCAGTCAAATGACAAACAAGTAAAAGAATAATTACGAAATTTATGAAAACAGAAATTCAAGTTGGGCGGGCACATTTGTGTAGGTATGCCTTGTTCGGGGTTAGGGTACGTTTATGTAGGTTTGCTCAGCAAAACTTTACAAAATCCTGCGTAATTACGAAATAAACTTTAACGTAGTAAGACATAACTACAGAAGTTGGGTGGGGCACGGTTGTGTAGGTATGCTTGTTATTGTTGCATTTAGAGGCGGATTGTTCCTCGAACAGAGTGACAGTTTTTTTTTGTTTTTTGTTTTTTGTTTTTTTCAATAAATCGACCTTACCTGAAGTGAATCTAAACTATTACAACCACTTCTGAAGTTTTAAAGGTCATTTCTTGCGTTTCATCACCAAATAGGTCGTCATGTTGTATTCGCGGTTGGCGGGGAGGACACACGATCCGAACAACTGTATGACTCACACACAAATATCTACATACATGCATTCAGACACTAAAAGTCGTATTTTGAAACACACACATACATACACATGCTGACAGATACATAAACACGTACTTGAAAACATACACACACATACTCACATATACGTTGACAGACACATGAACACGCACACACAAGCTGATAGAGGAGCAACGTGCCCGTTGAAACATACACTGACACATACATATACATAGACACATTCATATGTATATATATATATATATATATATAGTGTAGTATATAGCCACTTAAGTGTGGCTGACCCCTAGGGGTGGATGTTACTGTTGCTTTTAGCCCCAGGAGGACATCTCCTCCAGCTGGCTTATCGACACACTACTGTGTCCTGTTTAGCTGGAGGAG
>NC_069009.1:9362023-9363669 GCF_001194135.2 Octopus bimaculoides
CACCCCTAGGGGTCAGCCACACTTAAGTGGCAATATACTACACTTTATCGTGCAGTTACTGTTAATACTTCATTTAGAGAATTAACATTATATATATATATATATAAACACAGGCATAACTACACAAGTGTGCCCCTCCAGATTTTTGCTTCCTTATAACTTCCATAAGTTTTTATGGACTTTTCTACAAGTACGCTTCAGATGATGAAGTTTCCGATTATATCGAAATTTGTTGTAAAAAAAATTTTTTTTTCGAAGTGTAACGGCGGGGGTGGGGGGAAGATGAGGGACACGTGTCCCCTTCAAGAAAAGAAGTGCGCCCTTCTGGAGTTTCACCGTTTTTAAGGATATGATTAAAAAAATGGTCGATAGGCACACATATTTTCTGACATATATCACAATGTTTTTCCGAAATTTCAAGTTTTATTTTGCAGATACATGTGATGTGTAGGAGTCCACCAATCTTTTTACATATTAAACTCTGATAAAATCGTAATCTACACAATCTGGAAGGTATTTGTAGAAGATTTCATTAAGAAATACTCATTTTTCTGAACATTATGAGAAAATAAAGTCGGCACGTGAATTTTCCGAAAACTTTTCTCACCACCTTCGGAAAATTTTTTTTTTTTTCACAACAAATTCTGATATAATTTGAATCTACACCATCTGAAGCGTGTCTAGAAAATTTCGGGAGAAGGCAGTCGTGTTGATACGTCGAAACAGACGTATACACACACAAAGCTATCAGACGGTGACATACATACATGCATATACATACATACATATACACGTACATATACACACTGTACATATAAACTCACGCACATATACACACTGTACAGGATACCCTCTCACATATTCACTCCCACACACGCAGTAAATGATTCATACTGCACACCCATTCATACACACTCACTCTTTCTCTCTCTCTCTCTCTCTCTCTCTTACATAAAAAGCTCGCCTCTCTTTCACACAATGTTTCAGTTAAAGTAATAAACAACTTCGAGATAGCCACAGATTTGAAACCTTAATTCGCTCCCCAGTCATTTGTGCTTCAGGAATTACTTGCTTCTGCTTGCATTGGCCGTAACAAATAAGGGTTTAATTACAAACCAGAACATTGATTAATTGTTTTAATTAATCAAGGATTTGAAAAATTACAGACGATTAATAAGCAGAAGTAAGTTATTGCATCCGTCTATATTAATTTGTTGTAATTATATACATGTTTTCGCTGTAGTGGTTAGTCGTTGTTTAACCCCAGGTAGTCCTGATCCAACAGATCTATGATGTAAGATATTCCGAACGTGACCATCCCGTCTTTTATTCAAACATACCGTACCAAGGACTATTTTTATCTATCTATTGAATAATATAGCAGTTTGTATTTGTGACTATAATTGTCGTTTGGTCCCAGGTCAGTCCTGAGCCAACAGACTTATGATGTAAGACGTTCCGGACCTGAGCATCCCATCGGTTAATGTTTGATGAAAACATTAACCTCCCACTAATGATAGTAACTATCATTAGTGGGGCAAAAGTAAAGGATACGCACACACGGTCCTAAATTCTCACTATATATGTGTGAGTGTGCCACATATATATGTATGTATGTATGTATATATATATATATATATATATAT
>NC_069009.1:9363728-9364661 GCF_001194135.2 Octopus bimaculoides
ATATACGACGGTCTTCTTTCAGTTTCCGTCTACCAAATCCACTCAAGGCTTTGATCGGCCCGAGGCTATTGTAGAAGACACTTGCCCAAGGTGCCACGCAGTGGGAATGAACCCGGAACCATGTGGTTGGTAAGCAAGCTACTTACCACACAGCCACTCCTGTGAATTTTTTATTATATATGTATGTGTAAGTGTATATGTAGGGACTCAATCGGTTTTAGGCTCAAGAAAGTGAAACTTTGTACGGTAAGGTATTGGCATATATGTGTGTGTATGTAGACACACACACACACACACATGGGTGGAGCAAAATGAGTAATTTCTGGGGTTTTTTTTATTGTTTCTTCATACTTTCTCACTTCTTTCAGTCACATGACTGCGGTCATGCTGGAGCACCGCCTTTAGTCGACCCCAAGACTTATTCTTTGTAAGCCTAGTACTAATTCTGTCGGTTCTTTTGCCGAACCGCTAAGTTACGGGGACCACACACACACATATATATATATACGACGGGCTTCTTTCAGTTTCCGACTACCAAATCCACTCACAAGGCTTTGGTCAGCCTGAGGCTATAGTAGAAGACACTTGCCCAAGGTGCCACGCAGTGGGACTGAACCCGGGACCATGTGGTTCGTAAGCAAGCTACATACCATACACCCACTCCTGCGCCTAATACAGTTCTATATTTAAGAGATGGGGAATAATGTATATTATTTACATTTGATGGATGTTTGTCCCCATCTTGTTTGTTGTTAACACAACGTTTCAGCTGATATACCCAAGACACCTGATGAAGGCTGGAGGGTATATCAGCCGAAACGTTGTGTTAACAACAAACAAGATATAATTCTTCCTATGTATTCGAAATCATTAAATTGTAAGGATTGCGTCATTATTTTGTACTGATGCATTGGTCAGTATAGTTGTTGAAGT
>NC_069009.1:9365439-9366986 GCF_001194135.2 Octopus bimaculoides
GTTACAATACTTTTTCCGCTACCATAAATATTTTAACTCCTTTTTCTAAATTCGGTGCCTGGCGTAGCAATTAGCTGACCCCTGATTATAATTATAGAATATTTATATATATATATAGGCGAACACACACACATACATTTATATACTTACACACATCCATATACATACATGCATACATATATATTTCGTTTCTTTATGTGAATTCGTGTGTTGAGGCATGCTTTATGGTGTCTGGGGAGAGTCATTCTCTTTTAGTGCCTTATTATTTAACACTCACCGGTTCGATTAAATAAGTAAATGAGTGGAAATCGAACCGGTGAGTGTGTTAAGTAATAAGGCACTAAAAGAGATTGACACTCTCCAGACACAATTATATATATGTGTGTGTGTGTGTAAATATATATAGGCTTGTTTTGTTTGTGCTTTTCCCTCCGGTTTTTTGTTCTATGTGTGCCATAAATATCGCCATCCATTTTAGAGAAAAATTTGTAGTTTAGAATCAGTAGTTCTTTGACTGCTGTTTCTGAATTTTCAGTATGTTGGAGAAGCAACTCAATTGCTAATCCCTTATATTTATGATGATATATATATATATATATATATATATAGTTTTTAAAAAAAACATAAATCCGAAGAAGAAGCACACTCTAAGATGTAGAACAGTTAATATTTTAATGGGGGAGGCCGGTTTATGGAATTACCTTGGGTTTCCCGTCCATAAGGGGTTCGGCCTTAAGGCGCATCATCGGGTCCCGAAACCTATTGGCCCGAGACCTCAGGCTGTGATGATTCGAAAACACAACACCGAATAACCTAATGGTATATCTTTTATACCTCCCTGATGAGTTTTGCCCAATATAATGTGTTAATAATTGCTATTTTAATCTTTAGGCTTAATTGAAACAGCTGTAAGAGAGTATGTTGGATTTTTGCAGATAATAATTTTTTAAAAATTTCTATTAAATGCTATATCTCCATTTTCTTAATTTTCTTTTGAATAACTATAAACCATGATTTATATTTAGACCTATCATTTTATGAATATTATTCACAACAAATATTAGGTAATGACCCAGTAATTCATTGGATATTACTATCCCTTAATGAGGCTAATTTAACTTCTAATTGAATATATATCTTATTTTCTTTCTCTTTTCTCTAAATTACATTTGACATTAAATCTATTAACGGTTTTTTAAAAAGAAAACTTGCTAGCGTTCCCCTTCATCATATACACGGTAATCACATTCGGTTAAAATGGCTTATAGATGTGTTTTGTTTCTCTTTTTTTCCCCTGATGAGATGATTGCATTGTTTTACATCATTTTTATTCTCTCCCGAATGATCTTAATGCTTTCTTCGAAAATGTTGGAAGTGTAAATGATTTGAATAACACCTTCGTTTGACTCCATTTCTTAATTTATCCATGTTATGCGAAAACATTTCATTTAACCCTGGAATTTCTACCTTTATAAGTAGGCTGTGACATCCTTGACACTTATGTGAATTTTTGCTACCCTGATAACTATTTATTTTTTCCTTGTTAT
>NC_069009.1:9368072-9374082 GCF_001194135.2 Octopus bimaculoides
GGTCATAACTTTCAGAAAAATGAATTTTTTTTAATACATTAAAAAAATTCATTTTTCTGAAAGTTATGACCTCCCAAAGTCTGGGGGGTAAAACCCTGTAGTTATCCCAGCACGATGTACCCATTTGTTGATAGATATAGATATGTTAAAATTCACTTACCAATACACTTACGTAGATATGTACACACACGTGGTGGATAGTTTCGCCAAATTGAGTCCTTGAGTCTTAAATTCTTGTTATATACTTCGGTTCTTTAAGTGGGTATATATGTGTGTGTGTGTGTGTGTGTGTTTCTTCGACTTGACGTACAACAGCCACAAACGTCGGTCAACGGTCGTACAAAAACGAAATTAATTTTTCTGAAGAAAATGAAACTAAATTGAGGTAGAAATCGGAAATGACAACAACGACACATCAAAATTCCTAAAAACATGTTTAATATCAGATGGTTGGGCTTCCTACGTGCTCATAAAGTTGAATTTGTTAATCATTCTCTAAATTTCGTTGATCTAAAATCGATGCACGAACTAGAGAAGAAACTCGGGCGAAATAATGTGAAAATAATGATGTTGTTGGCACTCCGTCGCTTGCGACGTCGAGGGTTCCAGTTGATCCGATCAACGGAGCAGCCTGCTCATGAAATTAACGTGCAAGTGGCTGAGTACTCCACAGACACCCTTATCTCGGAGATATTACAGGCACAACAGAAACAGGAAGTAAGAGTGAGAGAAAGTTGTGGTGGAAGAGTACAGCAGGGTTCGCCACCATCCCCTGCCGGAGCCTCGTGGAGCTTTAGGTGTTTTCGCTCAATAAACACTCACAACGCCCGGTCTGGGAATCAAAACCGCGATCCTATGACCGCGAGTCCGCTGCCCTAACCACTGGGCCATTGCACCTCCACGGAAATAGCGATATATTGACATCATATTTTCATAAGCATATGTGGCGAAACAAATTCAGAGATCGTGAAAAACTATTTATGAATCTCATTTCGGTCATGAATAGGTGATATATTTTGCCTTAAATGTGAATATTTTCATCTCATATAAAATATGTACGATTTCCATGTTATATTAAATCTATTTAATGATAATATTCTTTTATTCTTTTACTTGTTTCAGTCATTTGACTGCTGCTATGTGGGGTATTCATAAGTAGGTTGGTTACACCCACTAGCATAGGCCATGGGCCATGGTCTCATTTGGCTTGTCGGGTCTTCTCAAGCACAACATATCTCCAAAGGTCTCAGTCACTAGTCATTGCCTCAGTAAGGCCCAATGTTCAAAGGCCGTGCTTCTTTCAGTCTCCGTCTACCAAATCCACTCACAAGGTGTTGGTGGCACGCAGTGGGACTGAACCCGGAACCATGTGGTTGGGAAGCAAGTTTCTTATCACACAGCCATGCCTGTGCTTATGTTTATATTATTTTACAGTTGCAAAACTGTAAAATAATATAATAATAATCTGATCTGGCAACTGTAAGATAATATAAGTAAATATTGATGCTAAGGATGGAGTCATAGTGAATCCATCAACACCATCCCTACGGATGTGTTGCTGTTATTTATGTATGCATGTATGCTGACCAAATCCTTGTGAGTGGATGTGGTAGACAAAAACCAACAGAAGCCTGTCATATAGATGTCTATATGTGTTTGTCCTCCGCCTCTGCTTGACAACTGGTGTTGGTTTGTTTACATCTCTGTAACTTAGAAGCCATTAGAACAAGTACCAGGATTTAAAAAAGAAAACAAGTATTGGGGGTCGATGCGTTTGGCTAAATGCTCTTCATGAGAGCACCCTCAGCAAGGCCACAGTCCAAATGATTGAAACGAGTAAAAGATAAAAGATACCAATATATATTTAGATAGATACCCCTTGGGTCGTGAATGACCATAGAATTGCACATAGAAAGTTCTTCTCCAAGGCACAAGTCCAGGCAAGGTTGTTTATAGAAAACCAGCAGTCGCCCATGCATACCAGCTGCCTGTATCTTTGTGTCCCCCACCAGCATTTGGCAACCAGTGTTAGGGTGCTTACATCCCGATAACTTAGCACTAAGGCGAAAGAAATCAATAGAATAAGTACCTGACTTTAAAAAATAGAATATATACACACACACATATTAGGTATGGTAATGCAAACAGGAAAACAGAACTTAAAATATGTATATGTGTATATTTTTATTAAATATATCATCATCATCATCATTTAACGTCTGCTTTCTATGCTGGCATGGGTTGGACAGTTTGACTGAGGTCTAGCAAGCCAGGAGGCTGCACAATGCTCCAGTCTAATCTGGCAATGATCTGGATGCCCTTCCTAATGCCAACCAAATTCGGATAGTGCATTTTACATGCCACTGGAACGGGAGCCAGTCAAGGGGCACTGGCATTGATCATGTTCAGATGGTGCATTTTATGTGCCACCAGCATGGGAGCCAGTCAGGGGACACAGGCATCAACCACGTTCAGATAGTGCATTTTACATGCCACTGGCATTGACCATGTTTGGATGGTGCTTTTTACATGTCACTGGCACAAGAACCAGTCAAGGGGCACTAGCATTGATCATGTTCAGATGGTGCATTTTATGTGCCACCAGCATGGAAGCTGGTCGGGCGGCACTAGCCACGGATACGATTTCCATTTTACTTGACTCAACAGATCTTCTCAAGCCTATCCTATTGCCAGATGCTTCAAGGGTGCTTTTAAATGGGCCACTCCTGCAACACTGGCATCAGTCATGGCTGCAATCTTATTTTAGTTGCCTGGTCTTCTCAATCACAGCATATCTCCAAAGGTCGCGGTCTCTTGTCATTGCCTCAGTGAGGCCCAACGTTTGAAGGTCATGCTTCACCACCTCATCCCATGTCTTCCTGGGTCTACCTCTTCCACAGGTTCCTTCCACTGTTGGGGTGTATCACTTCCTCACACAGCTGTCCTCATCCATATGCAACCCATGCCCATACCAGCGCAGTTGTCTCTCTTGCATCACACATTTGATGCTTCTTATGTCCAACTTTTCTCTCGGGGTGCTTACACTCTGTCGTGTATGCACACTGACATTACACATCCAGTGGATCATACTAGCTTCATTTTTTGCAAGCCTACGCATGTCCTCAGCAGTCATGGCTCATGTTTCACTGCCGTGTAGCATGGCGGTTTGCACACATGCATCATATAGTCTACCTTTCACCCTGAGCGAGAGGCCCTTAACTGCCAGCAGAAGTAGGAGCTCTCTGAACTTTGCTCAGGCTATTCTTATTCAGCTTACACTGGGTACATCTTATGGAATTCCTACCTATGCCTTTTCTACAGATCGAGCAAGGTTATTTACCTGAAAGGGTTACACACACACACGCATATTGACACATAAATAGGTTCATGTATAAGTACTTGACTTTATGTTTATCTGTTTTTAATAGCTTCATAGATATAGAGAATTGGTGATAATGACCTGTATGTTATCTGTTTAATGAGTTGAGAGCAGATGAGTAAGAAATAACCCTGAGATTTTTTCACTGCTTACACAGAATGTTCTACACTGTTTATCCTGTAAAGGTGACAACACATTTCATGGGCTGGAGAAGGGGAGGAGAATTGCACTGCCTAGAGCAGAGAACCTTTTGATTAACGTTGGTACATTAAACAGTGAAGTAGGTGAATCACTGCTAATTAAAGTAAACTGGCCTTCGTTCAAAGATTGCTCACATGGCTGTGTGGTAAGAAGTTTGCTTCCCAACCACGTGGTTCAGGGTTCAGTCCTACTGCATGGCACCTTGGACAAATGTCTTCTAAATGTCTGACCAAAGCCTTGTGAGTGGATATGGTAGATGAAAACTGAAAGAAGCCCATCATATGTGTGTTTGTGTGTGTGTGTGTGTGTGTCTCTTCGTGTCTGCAATTGAGTCCCACCACTGTTTGACAACTAGTCTCTAAAGAAACTGATATAACAGGGACCGAGGAGACCCCCTTCGGTCATGAATGACCATGGGATTGCACCTAGAAAGTTACCCTCCGAGGTACAAGTCCGGGCAAGGTTGTTTGTGGAAAACCAGCAGTCGCCCATGCATACCAACCTGCCCTCTCCACACCACCGATGTTATCCAAGGGAAAGGCAAAGGGGCCAATACAGCTTGGCACCAGTGATATCGCAACTCATTTCTGCAGCTGAGTTAACTAGAGCAACGTGAAATAAAGTGTCTTACTCAAGAACACAACACACAGCCCGGTCCGGGAATCGAACTCACAACCTCAAGATCGTAAGCTCGACGCCCTAACCACTGAGCCATGCACCTTCACAACAGGTGCCACACTTTACAGAAAATGATATGTATTGGAGTCAATTTGTTCCACTAAATTTCTTCAAGTTGGTGCCCCAGCATGGCCACAGTCTAATGACTGAAACAAGTAAAAGATAAAAAATATATATATATATGGCTTGGCTGTATGGTAAGAAGCTTGCTTCCCAACCACATGATTCCCAGCTCAGTCCCACTGTGTGGTACCTTGGACAAGTATCTTCTACTATAGCCTTCTGAATGGATTTGGTAGATGGAAACTGAAAGAAACCTGTCATATGTATGTATATATGTGTGTATGCATATATCTATGTGTGTGTTTTGTGTTTGTCCCCCCGTCACTGTTTGGCAACTGGTAGCGAGGACATAAGTACTGGGGTCGATATATTTTTCTATTTTCAACCACATTGTTTAAAGAGATGTATTCATATACAAAACATCGCAACCTGGCTCTAATTTCTATAGAAAATCTGTAGAGATAACTTTTAAAAGTGATTGAATTGCACTGCTGACACAGGCAGGTGACAGTATTAACTTATAAAAGCCTTTAATATTTTGGGAGTATACTATCATCATCATTATCATCATCGTTTAACATCCGCTTTCCATGCTAGCATGGGTTGGACAATTTGACTGAGGACTGGTGAACCAGATGGCTACACCAGGCTCCAATCTGATTTGGCAGAATTTCTATAGCTGGGTGCTTTTACGTGCCACCGGCACGAAGGCCGGTCAGGAGGTGCTGGCAACGGCCATGCTAGAAATGGTGTATTTTACATGCCAACTGGCAACGAACTCGCTCAAATGTCTTTTCACATTCCACTGGCACAAGTGCCAGGAAGGCGACATTGGTAATGGTCACATGAAAGCGAGACAGCTGGTGCTCTGGCAACGATCATGCTCGGACAGTGCTCTTAGTGATCTACTGGTACAGGTGCCATCACGATTTGGCTTTCGCTTGCCCCAACAGGTCTTCACAAGCCGAGTTTAGTGTTCAAATACAGTATTAAAATATATATACCAGCAATTAATAAGTACTGGTCTCTGTGTTTAGTATGTAAATTGGTGTATCTAACAGTGTTAAATCTGTAAACTTAGTGGGTAGTTAAGCAATTTGTTTGTGAATCGTTAAGGAATTGGATGTGGTGATGAAGAAAGATCAAGAACTGAAATATGCATATATGTTCATTAAATATTTTTCTTTGATTGCATTGTTTACGTTAGACATATTCATATATGAAATGTCATAACTTTCAGTGCTGTCTCTAATTTCTACCAAAAATCTGTTGAGATAACTTTTAAAACTGATTGAATCACACTGCTAACACAGGCAGGAGACAGTATTAACTGATAAAGCCTTTAATATACTTTGAAGTACATTCATCATCATCATTGAACATCCATTGTCCATGCTGGCATGGGTTGGATGGTTTAACAGGAGCTTGCAAGCTGGAGAGCTGCACCAGGCCCCAGTCTGAGTTGGTATCTATGGCTGGATGCCCTTCTTAATACCAACCACCTCGCAGGATGTGCTGGGTGCTCTTATGTGGCACCAGCACACAACTCTTTCGGGTCAATCCTCTTCACCAGGGGAACAGCATATCATTTTCTGTAAAGTGTGGCACCTGTTGTGAAGGTGCATGGCTCAGTGGTTAGAGCGTCGAGCTTACGATCTTGAGGTTGTGAGTTCGATTCCCGGACCGGGC
>NC_069009.1:9374092-9375218 GCF_001194135.2 Octopus bimaculoides
TTACGATCTTGAGGTTGTGAGTTCGATTCCCGGACCGGGCTGTGTGTTGTGTTCTTGAGCAAGACACTTTATTTCACGTTGCTCCAGTTAACTCAGCTGTAGAAATGACAAGAGGCCATATGAAGTCCTATCCTAAGTACCTGACAATGATCTACTTAACTACATAAATGCTTATTGTCAGATAGAGTAAGGATAGATATTACTGGCATGGCATTGTGAAGCAGGCTCGTGTCTCACTTGCTGCTAATTCAATGATAGAAGGAAATAAACGCTTATAAACTAAGAGCTTGTCTATGAAGCTCCATATATGGTGTGATCTTTTATTCTTTTAATCTTTTACTTGTTTCTTTCATCAGCCTGGTAATTATTCTGTCGGCCTCTTTTACTAAATCGCTAAGTTACAGGGATGTAAACACACCAATACTGGTTGTCAAGTGGTGTGGTGTGTGTGTGTGGGGGGGGGACAAACAAAAATATACACGCACACATATACATATACATATATATCTATATCTATCTATCTATTCGCCATGATAAATCGCTAGCAACTAAACCTTTTTCTATTTTCTCTCCCTGTTTATTTCTGTGTTCCTTTCTGTCGAAGAGCGTAGGCTCAAAACGTGAAAGACTTTCCCTATTCCCGAGCATTAAACTAATACATCTATTTGTTGTTTACACACCCGTCCTCATCTTTTGTGGTTTTGTAAATTCTCACTATATATATATATATATGGCCAACCACTCCGAAAGTACCCACTACACTCTCGGTGTGGTTGGCATTAGGAAGGGCATCCAGCTGTAGAAACTCTGCCAGATCTGATTGGAGCCTGGCGCAGCCATCTGGTTCATCAGTCCTCAGTCAAATCATCCAACCCATACCAGCATGGAAAGCGGACGTTAAACGATGATGATGATAATGATATATATATATTGCTAAAGCAAATAGTCACATCAAAGTGGAAAAGTAATATTCGTAGTCACTTTAACATGGCTGTCCTGTTCGCAATTTTATCGGATGCAGTTGTGCATCATTAACCAGCTAGAGATGTCCTCTTGGGGTTAAAAAATCACAGTAGAGTCCGCTCAAATGGACAGCCATGTTAAAGTGACTACGAATATTACTTTT
>NC_069009.1:9375228-9380228 GCF_001194135.2 Octopus bimaculoides
ATATATCCTTCTCTTTCTCTCGGAGAGGCACAAACACATACACAGACATATACACATGCGACAGTAACTTCCACCTACCAAATTCAATCACAAAGCTTCAGTCGGCCTGGGGCTATAGCAGAAGACACTTGCTCAAGGGAGTGAACCTGGAACCATGTGGTTAGGAGGCAAGCTTCTTACCATGCAGCCATGCCTGTACATGGCCAAAGAAAATGTAAATAAACACTAGGGTTCAATTTGTTTGACTAAATTCTTCAGGCCAGTGCCCCAGCATAGCTACAGTCTGATGACTGACCCAGAATAATAGCAGCTAAAAAAGAAACACACAAACGCTCATATAGTGTGTGTGTGTCTGAGTGTTGGCTGAGGATCGTGGTGGGGGAGAAGGTTACAGAGGTATGTTGGTGTAATGGTAGTACACTTGTCACAAAAACAAAGGGCTCTGGATTCGAGTCCTACGCATACAAAAAAAACCCTACTTTTTCTGTTGAAGGTTTATACACCCCAATTTTAGACTATTGGGTGCTGGTGTGGTGTGGCTGTGTGGTAAGACCAACCAAAGACATATAAGTGGATATAGTGTATGAAAACTGAATGAAGCCCATCACACACACACACACACACATATTTATAAAAGAAGTGAGGACCGAAATCCTTCAAAGGGATGTCAAACATCCAAGTGTATTTGGTAAATGAAAACTGAAAGAAGCCCATTGCAATTTTTTTTTCTATATATATATATTATATATAAAGAAGCATTGGTTATATAACAAACATTAAATTTGGGTCAATGACTTTACATACAACACCACGCCTCAAACATTTAATCATATATAAAAATCACCATGGTTTTCAAACTCATAAAAAATAATACATATACATAAAATCACAGAAGGTAAAAATATAATTGCATAAAATACAAAAAGAAGG
Organism: Octopus bimaculoides; assembly: GCF_001194135.2. Lineage (NCBI taxonomy): Eukaryota > Metazoa > Mollusca > Cephalopoda > Octopoda > Octopodidae > Octopus > Octopus bimaculoides. The sequence continues at coordinate 9,376,159 of NC_069009.1, forward strand.
CCTATCAAAAAGTTAAATATACACGACTAAAAATTCATAAACTACCAAAAAACCTAATAGACAAATATAAAATAAATATAGATAAAAATAAGATGTACACCGACTAAAAAAGAGAATTTTTATCAGCCTCTCCCCTTTACAGAATTTCCCACTAAAATTTCCCAGCATCTTATTTCTTGACCTGATGTAAGTGGAACAACTTATGTATTTTCTTTCACAGTCATCACCACCACTGCCGCCATTACTGTCACCACTATCATCATCATCATCATTACCACCACCATCACCATGACTGCTGTAACACAAGTGATGGAAATAACATGGTGGAGAGAGGATGTTGTCCTACTTTTCAGCTTTCAGTGTTTGGTGGTGTTGTTGATGGTGGTGGTGATGATGTTTATGGTGGAGGTGGTGCTGATGGTGGCAATAGTGGTACTGATGATGCTTATGGTGTTGGTAGTGAAGGCACTAAATAAAAAATGGTGTCCGCCAAATCAGAAAGATCCCATGGCTTGGTGGTTAGGGTATTCGGCCCACAATCATAAGATCATCAGTTTGTTTCCCAGCAGTGCATTGTTTCCTTCAGCAAGACACTTTATTTCATGTTCCTCCAGACCACTCAGCTGGCAGAAATTGGTAGGCGGTGAGCTGGCAGAAGCGTTAGCACGTCGGGCGAAATGCATAGCGGTATTTTGTCCGCGGTTACGTTCTGAGTTCAAATTACGCCGAGGTCAACTTTGCCTTTCATCCTTTCGGGGTCGATAAATAAAGCACCAGTTACCCACTGGAGTCGATATAATCGACTTAATCCGTTTGTCTGTCTTTGTTTGTCCCCTCTATGTTTAGCCCCTTGTGGGCAATAAAGAAATAAGAAATTGGTAGTACCTGTATTTCAAAGGCCCAGCTTTGTCACATTCTAAGTCACACTGAATCTCTCTGAGATCAGAGTTAAAGATACATGTGTCTGTGGAATACTCAACCACTTGCACATTAATTTCACCAGCAGGCTATTCTATTGATCACGTCAACTGTAACTCCTATTGTCATAACTGATTAAATGCCAGGTTTTAGTGAAGGCACTGGGCTTAAAATAAGAAATACTGGGGTTGATTTGCTTGACTAAGATTCTTTGAGGCAGAGCCCCAGCATGGCCAAAAGTCTGTGCCTGGAAAAATGATTTTTCTTTTTTAGAAAGTTCCAGGTGTAGATGTGTCTGTGTGGTAAGAAGCTTGCTTTATGGCCAATTTTCATGAAATAAAGAAGCTTGCCTCCCAGCCACATGGTTCCAGGTTGAGTCCCACTGCGTGGCACTTGGGCAGGTGTCTTCTACTATAGCCTCAGGCCAAACAACAAAGCCTTGTGAGTGGATTTGGTAGACGGAAACTGAAAAAGGCCCGTTGTGTGTGTGTGTGTATTGTTGTGTCTGGGGTGAGTCATTCTCATATATATATATATATATATAGATATATATGTATATGTATGTATACAATTATGTGTGTTGGTGTGTTTACATCCCTATACCATAGCAGTTTGGCAAAAGAGACTGATTGAATAAGTACAAGTCTTACAAAGAATAAGTCCTAGGGTCGATTTCTTCAACTAAAACTCTTTAAGGCGGTGCTCCAGCATGGTCGCAGTCAAATAACTGAAATAAGTAAAAGAGTAAATTATTTTTAATGGTGGAACTTGGAGGAGATAGAGCTATAAAGAATAGCATGTAGAACATAGATGCAGGTATGGCTGTGTGGTTAAGAAGCTTGCTTTCTAATCATGTGGCTCTGGTTTCAGTCCCACTGCATGGCACCTTGGGAAAAGTGTCTTCTATTATAGCCTTGGGCTGAGCAAAGTCTTGTGAGTGGATTTGATAGATAGAAAGTGAAAGTAGCCTGTCGTCACCGCTTTGTTTTGGATACATAAGAGGCATAGTGCTATCACAAGAAGGTTAATGGAGAAAATAGCCTGTGTGTGTGGCAAATGTGTTGGTACAATAAGCACTAAAAATGGGGGGGATCATTAGAAATAGTAGACAGCTTCTGTTACCTAGGTGACCAAGTTAGCAGTGGAGGAACAAGTTCTAAATGTGTAACTGCTAGAAGAACAGGTTGAGCAAAGTTCAGGGAGCTCCTACCTTTGTTGGTAACTAAGGGCCTCTCTCTCAAAGTGAAAGACAGATTGTATGATGCCTGTGTACATATAGCTATGCTACATGGCAGTGAAACATGGGCTTTGACTATGGAGGACTTGTGAAGGCTTGAAAGAAATGAAGCCAGCATGCTCCACTGGATGGGTAATGTCAGTGTGCATGACAGGTTTAAGAGGAAAACTGGGTATAAGAGGCATCAGATGTTGTGTGCCAGAGAGAAGGCTGTGCTGGTTTGGTCATGTGATGCATTTGGATGACAGCTGCATAAAGAAGTGTCGAGCTCTAATTGTGGGGGAACCTGTGGAAGGAGTAGACTCAGGAAGACATAAGATGAAGTGATGAGAAAGGATCTTCAGACTCTGGACCTCACTGAGGAAATGACAAGGGACTGGGAGTTGTGGCAATTTGCTGTACTTGAGAAGAGATGTGAAGCTAAGTAAAACTGCTGTCATCCATACATACATAAAATGCCCTTGTGCGAGTGTTGCATAAGCGCACCTGTTTCAGTGGCATGTAAAAAGCAGCCAGCACACTCTGTAAACTGGTTGGTATTACGAAGGGCATCCAGCTGTAGAAACCATGCCACAACAGGCAATTGGAACCTGGCCAGCTCCATGTCAAGCCATCCAACCCATGCCAATATGGAAATTGGGTGTTAAACAATGATGATGATGGTGACATTCAGTCTCACTGCGTGGAACTTTTGGGCAAATGTCTTCTACTATAACCCCGAGACAAGCAAAGTCTTGTGAGTGGTTTTGGTAGACAGAAAGTGTAAGTCCCGTCGTGTGTATATATATGTTGGTTCGTTTATGCTCCTGTAACTGCCCCATGAGGGCAAAAGAGACATCAAGAATAGATACTACACTTTAACATAAGTCCTGGTGGTCGATTTGTTTGACTAAGACCCTTCAAGGTAGTGCCCCAGCATGACCACAGTCCAATGACTGAAATCAAAGATAAAAGATACATATACAATCAGCTCACTCTTTAGCAAGGCACCTATCTTTTATTTCCTTTATTTTTAAACTCTATATATGTATATACATTCATATATACATGCATATGTTTGTGTTGGTTTGTTTACATCCCCATAACTCCGTAACTGTGCAGATTGGCAAAAGAGACATCGGAATAGATACCACACTTAAAAAATAAGTAGTGGGGAGGGTGATTGATTTGTTCGACTAAAACCCTTCAAGGTGGTGCCTCAGCATGACTGCAATCCAATGGCTGAAACAAGAAAAAGATAAATGATTTTTAAGGCGCAGGCGTGGCTGTGTGGTAAGTAGCTTGCTTACCAACCACATGGTTCCGGGTTCAGTCCCACTGCGTGGCACCTTGGGCAAGTGTCTTCTTCTATAGCCTCAGGCTAACCAAAGCCTTTGTAATAAATTGACTGTGCGAACCAAAGGAGAATGGCGACGAGACGGAAAAGGCTCCTTTTAACCATGTCGTACGGTCGAACACAAAACAAGATAATATACAACATAGAAGGCTCGTCGTGAGAGATACAAGCCAAGTGCCAGTAGATGAGAATGAGAGTGACAGACACAACCGTTAGAGATATAAAGAGAGTAAGTTTATTAACATAGTGAAACTGTAGTGCGTGCATGCGGCATATATAAATAACACAGTAAATAAGTTAGGCCTTCGTGTACAAGAGTATCTATGCAACATTATGAAATAACGGACAGTCGTATAAGCAATAGTGTGTGTACAATATGTGAGTGTACAAGTGTGTGTGTGAGTGAGAGGAACACAGAACATAGAAAGAGTGTCTGTAACATAGACTGTAAAAAGTCTTCAAACACTGAGATAGAGAAAACCAGTTCGTATAAGAGTTACACAAGGAGATAGATGTTCATACGCAGGAAGTTGTGGCCAAGGAGCAGAGCTGTGGTATCACAATATGTGTGTTGAGCGT
>NC_069009.1:9382759-9383460 GCF_001194135.2 Octopus bimaculoides
TATATATATGTATGTATGTATGTATGTATGTATGTGTGTGCGTATATATAATAGTGATGTAGCTGGCGTTGTGAGATTTTTTTCGTAATGGTGGTGGCAGTAGGCTCATGTTTTGTAGTGGTTTATTTGTAGTACTGATGTTGGCTGCGGCGGTGGTGGTGGTAGTTTTGTTGGAAGTCACTGAACTGACATGTCAAACGCCCACCAACACGTTTCTACTCCTGCTATCATAGTTGTGCCTGTGACAATGACAATTATCGTTTGTAACAATGGGCAACTGACTGTTAATCCCAAATCTGTGGACATTTATGGGAAATCCCTAAGACGTGGGTGTTTAGGCTATCATTAGACTTATTGATGTTGTTTCTATACACATACACATACCAATATGTATACATACATTACGCCATGTCTCCCTCCCCACCATGATTTTCAAGCAACATGTGTCTCTCCCTCTCTTTCTCCCTCCCTCTCTCTCTTCCCCTTTTTCGGATATATGATTCACTGACGATATAGTGGCTGTGTGGTAAGTAGCTTGCTTACCAACCACATGGTTCCGGGTTCAGTCCCACTGCGTGGCATCTTGGGCAAGTGTCTTCTACTATAGCCTCGGGCCGACCAAAGCCTTGTGAGTGGATTTGGTAGACGGAAACTGAAAGAAGCCCGTCCTATATATGTATGTGTTTGTCTGCCTGTGTTTG
>NC_069009.1:9387383-9390607 GCF_001194135.2 Octopus bimaculoides
AAGATGTTAGTAAGTAAAAGTGTTTTAAAAAAGATTGTTAAATTTTCAGATTAACACCTGTACGATTTTCACTACAGTGTTAGGGTTAGGGTTTGTTAGGGTTAGGTAGGTAATGATGCGGGTGTTAATCTCAAGATTTACGAAAAGATTTTTTTAAAAACTCACAGTTTATAGTGAATAAATGTTTGTTGATCGTATTTGAGAAAGATGTCTCGATGGTGAAGGACGGTGTTAGAAATGGAAAGTAAACTTACAATTCCCACCAAATTGGAATGAGGTCATTGGTAACCATAGGTACATATATATGTGTGTATTTACGTATGATTGGTAGTGTGTCTGTTTATTTGACTCTCACTCTCCTTCGTTTCTCTGTCTATTTTCTTGGATCGTTCATAAACGTTCATAAGAGAAAGTAGCAACTGAAACGATGTGTAAGAGGAATAGAAATAGTTAATTTTAGAGGGGCAAAGTAATTTAGTATGTAGTTTTAGTATCTGTCATTACAGTGTCGAAATGTGATTGTTTCAGTTTTGATCTTTTTGTATTTGTTGTTGGATTGTTGGTAAAGGTTCATAAGAGAAAGTAGGAGTTGAAAGGATTTGTATTAGAAAGAGGAAATTAGATTTTATTAGGGAGAAAATGTTTACTGCTGTAGTTTTATGGATTTTATTCATTATTAGGAAATTTTTGGAGTAAATAAATGACACAGTGACCTAACAAATTGTATTTAGAATATTAATTGCGATTGTTTAATCCAAGAAATTTGCCTTTTATAGTATAGATACACAGATAAGGAAATAATTTTATTCTCAAACACAGGATAATGCTAATAATATAGCATGAACAGGATAATCTAGCCATATTTTGCTGAAAAATCTGTCAGCAGCCAGCTGCAAGACTCAAACTCATATCCCTGTGATTACACGTCAAGTGCCTTACCATTAAGCTAAGCTGACCCAACAAATTCCTCTGCAAATGTAGGATATATAAATCTAGCTTTATAAGACACTATTGGAAAGCACTTGACACGTAAACAGGGATGTGAGTTCAAGTCTCATGGCTGGCCGCTGACAGATTTTTCTGCAAAATATAGATAGTTTATCTTGTTTATTCTATATTATTAGCATTATTCTGTGTTTAAGAATAAAATTATTTCCTTATCTGTGTATCTTTCAATACACTTCTAAAGCAAACTTTGTTTACTTTCAATGTAAGTTGAATTTAACGTATGATAGCATCTTTTAAATCTAGATTTATTTATCCTACATTTGAAGAGGAATTTGTCGGGTCAGTTTAGCTTAATGGTAAAGCATTTGATGTGTAATCACAGGGATGTGAGTTCAAGTCTCATGGCTGGCCACCAACAGACTTTTCTGCAAAATATGGATAGTTTATCCTGTTTATGCTATATTATTAGCATTATCCTGCTACATATATTATACATCTAATATAATAAATGTGAAAACTAATTTCTGTGTGTCAGTGTGTCACACTTTGACCCCCCCCCCTCTCTCACTTTTCATTGACACTCCTACTATTGTTCATGTTGGAGTGAGAGTGATAGTAGGCATAGAGACGGTAGTAGATTGACGTTGTGATGGCAATGGGATAATAGTAATAGTACGAGCTGTAGTTCTGATGGAGGCGATGGTGATGGTGATAGTGGTGGTGGTGGTAGCTGAAGCAGTCAGGGGCAACGGTGATAGTAAGCGATGTGAAACACAGAGGTGATGGTGATGGAGGGGAAGGCATAGGTTTGAAACATTAAAGACTTTTTCACTTCCCAAGCATTAAACCAATACATCTGTTTGTTTTCTACACCACCTGTCTTCGTCTTTTGTCTTTTTTTGTGAATTCTCCTTATATATGTATGTGTATATATATATATATAAGAAACAAGAAGAGAAAATAAAGAATGTATAGTGGCTAGCAATCTTTCATGGCGAATGCCAGACAGAGGGGTCTCACCGAGAGCTGGCAAACCAGAAGTCTACACGAGCCTTTGCTGTCTGTTTTGGGATGGTTTCTACAGCTGGATGCCTTTCCTAAGAACAACCACCTCACAGAGTGGACTGAGTGCTTTTTATGTGCTACCAGCTCTGGCGAAGTCTGTTTTGGCATGGTTCTTATGGCTGGATGCCCTTCCAATACCAACCGTTTTACAGAGTGGCATACTTGTATATATTTATAATTAATGCACAATATATGGATTTAACTATTGAATTGATGGATGGGCATAACCATAATATTCTTTGATCTGAAGAGCAAGCCTTCTTTACCTGTATTACTTTATAAATTGTACAATACTACTATATAATTTGTAACATATACACTAATACAAACATTTAAAATAATTTATTATACACTAAAATAAATATATTCATCTCATACTTGCTCTCTTTCTTTATATTTTATATATATATTTTCTTTTTTTTTTTTTTTTTTTTGTAGGTTCTCCAGAATTTCGAAGAAGAATCAAATTTGGCAGCAAATCATTTTGTCCGCCATTTGAAGGACCTTCCAGTTGACAAGTCCACCTATCAACACATACCTGTCCCCTGGTATGTGTGTGTAGTTGTGCTTTTTTGGTAGACTCAATTAACAGAGAACAGCCAGGGGTAGGACATCTCTCTGAAGTATGGTGAATGTAATACCCTGTATCGAAGCACATCAAGAAAACCAGGATGAAGTTGTGATTAGTGTTCAGGGTAGAGTGGGCATTAGACTTCATGGTACAGTGATCAGTGAGGAGGTAGACATAGGGGACAGACAGATCGTGAACAACAGCAACGGAGTCAACTATGGTGAAGGGTCAGATATTTGGAACCAAAGCGTAGAGTTAGATTCCAGGGTGCGGAATGTTGTAAATGATGAAGAGGAAATGACAGAAAGTGTCAGGATGGATGCTGGGGTGGAGTATCTCACTGAAGAAAGGGGTAACCAGGTAGATGTTGAGGGCATGATGAGGGAAAGAGATCGGGTGGATGCTGAGGGTGAGACAAAAGAGAGAGACCGGGTTGATGCTGAGGGTGTGACGAAGGAGAGAGATCGGGTGGATGCTGAGGGTGTAACAAAGGAGAGGGATCGAGTGGATGCTGAGGGTGTGACGAAGGAGAGAGATCAGGTGGATGCTGAGGGTGTGACGAAGGAGAGAGATCGGGTGGATGCTGAAGGTGTGACGAAGGAGAGAGATCGGGTGGATGCTGAGGGTGTGATGAAGGAGA
>NC_069009.1:9390805-9392721 GCF_001194135.2 Octopus bimaculoides
AGAGAGAGACCGGGTTGATGCTGAGGGTGTGACGAAGGAGAGAGATCGGGTGGATGCTGAGGGTGTAACAAAGGAGAGGGATCGAGTGGATGCTGAGGGTGTGACGAAGGAGAGAGATCAGGTGGATGCTGAGGGTGTGACGAAGGAGAGAGATCGGGTGGATGCTGAAGGTGTGACGAAGGAGAGAGATCGGGTGGATGCTGAGGGTGTGATGAAGGAGAGAGATCGGGTGGATAGCGAAGTAGTAACCAAAGAGAGAAGCTCTGGGGACACAAATGGTGTGAGTGCCAAAGTATTAACTGAACAAAACAGCAAACTGGAACAAAAAGCCTCAAACTACAGCAACAACAGTTGCAGCTGTAATCAACTCCAACACTATCAGAGTATGGATGAGACGGGGTTATCAAACAATAGAAGACATTTATCTAGTGTGACCCCACACACTCCGACTCATCTAACACTCTTCTACAAGCCATCAATGCTTTCACCCCAGGTGATGAAGTACTTTCCGAAGGAGGTGATTGTCCGTGAGAAAGGCAAACATGTGTCTTTTGGACGGAACCTCAGTTCTGACGTCCAGCTCAATGACGATTGTATGTCAAGGAACTATGCTCTTCTGTGGTTGCCCGTCAACGACTGTGGGACATTTAAACTGCGCAACATCAGCTCATCAAAGGAAGTGGTTGTAGATGATGTCCTCCTCTATCCTAACTGCAACAGTGAGATGATCGTCAACAACAACAGTAAAATTGTGCTTGATAACATTGAACTAACAGCAGTGGTGAGAGCAGGAAGCCCTTCAGCAACACATTATGAAGTGAAAATTGAACCTACAATCTCACGAAGTACTTCGTTACAGCAAGAACCAACTTGGTGAGTTGTTTTAATGGCTTTTGATGATTTTTAAATGCTTTGAAAATGAAAAAAAAAAAAGAATTCAAAACTATTTTTTTAAAAACTGTAAATTGAAAAGAGGAACTAATTAGGTGCAGGAGTGGCTGTGTGCTAAGAAGCTTTCTTCTCAACCACATGGTTCCAGGTTCAGTCTCACTGTGTGGCACCTTGAGCAAGTGTCTTCTGCTATAGCCACAGGCCAACCAAAGCCTTGTGAGTGGATTCAGTAGACGGAAACTGAAAGAAGCCCGTATACACATACACACACACACACACACACACACACACACACACACACACATACATATACATATACATATGATGGACTCTCCTGTTGTTAGATAACGTATGAAGGTTTGACAATTTCTTACCGAACAACCACACAGATGATTTGTTTATAGTGATCAAATGTTTGTGTACATATAAGCTCACTCCCTCCATCAAATTGACATTACCTGTACAGGTGCAACTAGGTTACACATGTCAGATGTTGAAATGATCGCAGAGTAACGTGAAATGAAATGCTTTGTGCAAGAACACAACACAACGTCCAGCTGGGTGGACTGGAGCACTGTGAAATAAAGTGTCTTGCTCAGGGATACAACGCGCCACTGGGAATTGAACTCGTGACCTATGATTGCAAGCCAAATACCCTAACCACTAAACCTTCACTATACACATACATACAGTCAAAACTATTGAAAAGGTTGCAAGACGCAACAAAAATTTCTCTCCCCAGACACAACCAAATATGCTTCAATACATCCACTCACATGAAGAATCTTGCAAACCAAATCCAAAAATGAAACAAATATATATGTGCCCCTGGACTGGCTCTTGTGCGGGTGGCACATGAGATGCACCATTTTGAGCGTGGCCGTTGCCAGTACCGCCTGACTGGCTCCCGTAGGATTTTCGAGTGAGATCGTTGCCAGTGCCCCTGGACTGGCTTGTGCGGGTGGCACATGAGATGCACCATTTTGAGCGTGGCCGTTGCCAGTACCGCCTGACTGGCTCCCGTA
>NC_069009.1:9393632-9394335 GCF_001194135.2 Octopus bimaculoides
TATATATATATATATATATATGAATGATGTATATCCATACATATGTATATGTGTGTGTGTCTGCATATGTGTATGTATATATATGTGTGCATGCATGTGTGTCCATGTATAAATTTACTACAATGAATAAAAATATGTAATGACCATTATTTATATTTTGTCTTGTATATCACCCTGCGCTAAAAAAAAAAAAACTCAGAATAATTGGGAACACAACCATGGGTTTACAATATAGAATGGTGATGAACTATATAACCTTGGACCCTGCCACAAGAATACTTGGAGTTCTTTGCTAAGCTAAATAATATTGCTAGCCTGGTGTACTAACAGGAAGCTTGTAAAGTACTTTGTCTGGATTGATAATCCCTCACTAACAATGTGTGTGTGTGTGTGTGGGGGGGTGCATGTGTGTATGTATATATGTGTGTGCATGTGTGTGTGTGTGTGTGTGTATATATACACATATATATATTATACATACATATTGTAGAGGTTCATGGCTTAGTGATTAGGGTGTTGGACTCATGATCATAAGATTGTGGTTTCAATTCCTGGACCAGGTGACATGTGTTCTTGAGCAAAACCCTTCATTTCACTCATCTGGCAAACATAAGTAATCCTGCAAGGGGCCAGTGTCCCACCCAGGGAAGAATATATATATGGTAGAGAGACCAGGAAACCAGCCCTATACACCTTTCAGAGT
>NC_069009.1:9394776-9395690 GCF_001194135.2 Octopus bimaculoides
ATATATGTCTATATATATGTCTATATATATAGTAAAGTCTATTTGCCAACCCAATGTGGCAGTCCTACATAGGACAATGTTACTACAGTGTATAGAGATGGTTTCCTGGTCTCTCTAGTATATATATATATTCTTCCCAGGGTGGGATACTGGTCCCTTGCAGGATTACTTAGGTTTGCCAGATGAGTGGACTGGAGCAATGTGAAATGAAGGGTTTCCAGCTGGCTACCAACACATGGTCTGTGTCCGTATACTATGAGCAAGGGAGTTTATTGCTCCCTTTGTAGCAGGGCTGTGGAGTCTGAGTTGGAAACAATTAAGAAGTAGCTGGAGTCGGAGTCTGTAAAACTATACTGACTCATAATGTCTTTATTCTTTAATATAATCCAGTTATAACATATAGGCCTACTCAAAGTACAAGCATATGCATATGCTTCATGAGATATGTAGATCACAATCACTTAATTACATGAAGAGGAGTCAGAGTCGGAATTGGAGTCAGAGGTGCCAGAGTTGGAGTCGAAGTTTTTTGTTTTGACTCCACAGCCCTACTTTCTAGCCTTAGCAATACCTGTAGACCAATAGTTTCTGAGTTATTTCCCTTCCTCAGCACAGGACAAATCATTGGCTAGAGATGGTAGCCACTTGACCTTGCTCATAGTATATACTTTTAAAGTGACATACAGTCGCTGATCTCGTAAAGAGCAAAACAACTAGTTTTTAATCTCTGAGCGAGAAATATGTAATAACAGTACTGAACAATAAAGTCTATTTGCCAACACAATGTGATATGTCCTTGCACAGGGGCCATTCGGACTCCTGTCTTTGCCGTGAACAGGGATTAATCTTCTCTCTTCGCTCCTATGCGCCACATGGGCTCAACTCTCCTCCCCTCTTCATCTAACCCTCCTCCT
>NC_069009.1:9395790-9396578 GCF_001194135.2 Octopus bimaculoides
GACCGATAGAATAAGTACTAGGCTTACAAAGAATAAGTCCTGGGGTCAAAACAAGTAAAAGAGTAAAAGAGTAAATAAGAACTGATAGAAAGGAAGGGGAGAACCAAAGCTGTAACGTTTGTTTTTCTCAAAGCGTGCCTTCCATAGTTATTTTATCAAGATAAAGAATCTTATAAGCATTGACTTAACAGATAGGCTGGAGAGAAATGAGAGTCATTGGACGATAGGAAGAGCCAGCAAGGCCACAGTCTAATCACCAAAACAAGTGAAAAAAATATATATACTGCCTATATATTGGTTTCCAATGTTAGCACAAGGCCAGGTAAGTTTGGGGGAGGGGGTAAGTTGATGACATCAACCCCAGTACTCAACTGGTACTTATTTTATTGATCCCAATTGGATGAAAGGCAAAGTCAATCTTGGCATAATTTGAACTCAGAACATAAAGACGGATGAAATACCACAAAGTATTTTGTCCGGTGTGCTAACGATTCTGCCAGCTCACCACCTTAATAATATTGATAATCCTTTGTACTAAAGGCATGCGGCCTGAAATTTGTGAGGAGGGGACTAGGACTAGCGAGCTACATTGACCTCAGTGTTTCAATGGTACTTTATCAACCCCAAAAGGATGAAAGACAAAGTTGACCTCAGTGGAATTTGAACTCAGAACGTAAAGACGGAAGAAATGCCACTCGGCATTTCACCCGGCATGCTAACAATTCTGCCAGCTCACCACCTTAATAATGATAATGATAATAATGATAATGATGATGATAATAATAATA
>NC_069009.1:9396815-9398935 GCF_001194135.2 Octopus bimaculoides
TTTTTCTTTCTTTCTGCTTATTAAAAAACTGACAAAATCTGATGATGTCATTCTATCAACGTATGGACGCTGATTACTCACGTTCATAGTTTACGTTTGGTTTCTGAAATTTTGAATTTTCAATCACCTTTTGGTTTGAACTTGAGAAAGACAGACGTTCTGTCGAAATGTTGTTCAAAGAATAAAACATCTAAAATCGCACTCTTCGTCTTGACTAATAATAATAATAATAATAATAATAATAATAATAATAATAATAATAATAATCCTTTGTACTCTAGGCACAAGGCCTGAAATTTGGGGGAGGAGATAGTCAATTACATCGACCCTCCCCCCACACCACCACCACCAATATTCAAATGGTACTTATTTTATCGACCCTGAAAGGATGAAAGGCGAAGTTGACCTCAACAGAATTTGAACTCAGAGGAAATACTGCTAAGCACTTTGCCCAGTGTGCTAATGATTCTGCCAGCTTACTGCCTTTGTAGTTCATACATATTCCATTGTGCAAAACTACGTTGCAAACAAATAACAATAAACTTGTCAAAGCTGATGACTTTAACCCGGACTTGGATACACATCCGGAAGTATGAGGCCCATCGTAAATTCTGCAATGCACCAATTACCACCTCAACTTTTGTAAAACAATTTTCCAAAAGTACATTAGCGATCTATCTCTTACTATTTAAGCAAACATGCTTGTTATATACACTTCCTTCTCAACAGGAACTGAGAGAAACAGTTATTATGAATATAAAGTGTTTCACTTAGTGAACAATCAGTGTAACACTTGTCGTAGATTAAAGATTGTTGACATTAAGATAAGCGATACTTGTATTCATTAATTGGAAATATGCTGGAGAAGGTAGGAGTGGGATATACAAGATCCTTATAGTTTTGAAAGAGTACTACATGACTCGTCATCATGACTCGTCATCATGACTCGTCTGCCACACCTCTCACTCCAACACAACTGCCCCAATGTCCTGGATACATTCCAGGCCAATGTCTGCAATCAAGTTGTCGATGTAAGTGTGACAACATTTTCCTCTTCTTACATCACCATGAAGGTGGCTCCACAAAACTAATTTGGATGCTTCCGATTCAGGGTGGCACACACAGTGACCAGATAGCCACAGTCGTCTTTGCTCGATCTTTTCGCTAACTTAGCAGGTCTCCGTAAAGGCATTCATTAGTCATATGTTGGTGCCATTTCACATTTAGAGCCATTCATAGCTTAGGTGGTTGGGTGAGCAGTTCAGAAGCAGACATCAAGATGTGGAAGGCACAAACATGGACAGAAACTGCCTGTCACAAAAGGCGGTGAACTGGTAGAAACGTTAGCACGCCAGGCAAAATACTTAATGGTATTTCACCTGCCGTAACGTTCTGAGTTCAAATTCCGCCGAGGTCGACTTTGCTTTTCATCCTTTCGGGGTCGATAAATTAAGTACCAGTTATGCACTGGGGTTGATGTAATTGACTTAAATCCATTTGTCTGTCCTTGTTTGTCCCCTCTATGTTTGGCCCCTTGTGGGCAGTGAAGAAATAAGAAACAACCTGTCACAAACTAAAGAAGCCTGAAACTCCAAATTGGTCAGACAAATCAAAATCAAACTCTAGCCGTGAGATATGGTCACTGACCAAGGAATTATCAAACAGGCTGAATTGTTACGACACTAAGTTTCTTCTTTCCTTTATAGTGATAGCGTTGATGACTAATTAGACCAGTTCTTGCATAGAAGAGAGTCAACAACATGGAGGACGAGATTGATTTTCTCAAGCCTTTCTCTCCTGTCATTTGATTTCTTCCTTTTCTGGTAATTTTGTTTTTGGTTCCAGTGGTGATGGAACACTGCCACCTGGTATGGTCTCGGGCTTGTTTCAAATGATTCTATGACTAAAATTACTATGATTATGGATCGAAACCATACATTTAGTCTTTTATCTTACACTTGTTATCTTACCAAGCTGGAGCACTGCCTTGAAGTGTTTAGTTTAGTTTTTTCAACCATCATGTGTGTGTGTGTATATATATATATATGTGTGTGTGTGTGTGTGTATATATGTGTGTGTGTGTGTGTGTGTGTATATATATATGTATATATATATATATA
>NC_069009.1:9399294-9404154 GCF_001194135.2 Octopus bimaculoides
AGACGGAAACTGAAAGAAGCCCGTCGTATATATGTATATATGTGTGTGTGTCTGTGTTTGCGTGTCTGTGTTTGTCCCCCTACCATTGCTTGACAACCGATGGTGGTGTGTTTGCGTGTCTGTAACTTAGCGGTTCGGCAAAAGAGACCGATAGAATAAGTACTAGGCTTCCAAAGAATAAGTCCTGGGGTCGATTTGCTCGACTAAATGCAGTGCTCCAGCATGGCCGCAGTCAAATGACTGAAACAAGTAAAAGAGTAAAAAGAGTATATATATATATATATACACATGCATATAGATTCAAAATAAGGAACAACATTCTCTTCCCAATTCAACTAACTCATATATATATAAAAGGCATAATCATTCATGATGAATCTCTCACGGAAAGATGAAAGCACTAGATAAATAATGATCCAGAATCCTGACTACTTTTAGTATATAAAATCTGTACACTACTTCAGACAATCTACAGAGAGAGAGAGAGAGAGAGAGATCAGTGATAGGATTCTTTAGAATCTAGGTATATCAGCATGTAAGGTGCCAGAAGGTATTAGTTACAGCCTACATAAGTATATCATGTAATGTAACAATAATATAGTATATGACCTCACTATTTTACTAAATATTATTATTTTACTCTTTTTAATATAATTATATAATTATATATAATTATATTACCTCTTGTTAAATGGCACTGTAGTTGCGTGTGAAAATATAATTTGTTGTATATCATGGATGCATAATGAAATACCATATCCGTACCATCTAAGGAGATGTAAACCGTAATGATAGACACCAATTACAATCAATTTGTAGTAGTAGAAATACTTATGATACAGCTAGCACGGTAACAACGCCGGTTAATGAAGTCAGGAGTGCCTTATATACAAATAAAAATGATAAATGCTCATGCAAAGAAAAATCAAAATGTCCTTTGATGAATCTCTCTATATTCGTATATGTGTGTATGTTAATTTGACATAGATTTTTGCGATTCTTTATGTATGCTTATGAGTGATGTGGATGTATGTGTATATGGAGATATATACACACACATATATGTGTGTATTTGTATATATGTATGTATGCATCATCATCGTCATCATCGTCGTTTAATGTCCACTTTCTATGCTGGCATGGGTTGGACAGTTTGACTGAGGACTGGCAAACCAGTAGGCTGCACCAGGCTCCAATCTGATCTGGTAAGGTTTCTACAGCTGGATGCCCTTCCTAACGCCAATCACTCCAAGAGTGTAGTGGGTGCTTTTACATGCCGCCGGCACAAGGCCCAATCAGGCGGTACTGGCAACAACCACGCTTAAAGGTGTTCTTTACGTGCCACCTGCACAGGAGCCAGTCTGGCAACGACCATGCTCGAATGTTGTTTTTCACATGTCACCAGTACATGTGACAGTAAGGTGACACTGGCAACGATCACACTTGAGTGGTGATTTTTATGTGCCACCGGCATGGAAGCCAGTCAGTGGCCCTGGCAACGATCATGCTCAGATGGTGTTTTTTATGTTCCACTGGCACAAGTGCCAATCAGGCGGTACTGTCATCGGCTGCATCAGCGATATACGTGTGTATGTGTGTATATATATATATTGGATACGAAACATAAGAAAATCAGTGCTGGTTGTAATTTCTATAGAAAATCTGTAGGGATCACTGCTAACACAGTAGAATGCAGTTTTGACTTATAAAAACGTTTAACATAATTTGTTGTATATCATGGATGCATAATGAAATACCATATCCGTACCATCTAAGGAGATGTAAACCGTAATGATAGACACCAATTACAATCAATTTGTAGTAGTAGAAATACTTATGATACAGCTAGCACGGTAACAACGCCGTTTAATGAAGTCAGGAGTGCCTTATATACAAATAAAAATGATAAATGCTCATGCAGAGAAAAATCAAAATGTCCTTTGATGAATCTCTGTATGAGTACAAATCTTGTATATAAATGTACTGTGCACACAAGGAAGAGCCATATGTTTACATTGGGCAGTCAGCTGATTCATTTAAGAATCATTATCGTAACCATGTTGCCAGTTTTAAGTCAATCAATAAGAGAACATTTAACATCTTTGGCAGATTTTGTATGGCAACTGAAGGAGGATAGGATGAAGTACAGCATTAATTGGTCCATAGTAAGGTATGCAAAACTATACAATATAATTTCCAGATCCATATCTGTTAACGGTTATTTTCAATACTTTTCTCGCTGGATTGTTTGTTCATTTCTCTTTTTGTCATCCACGATTTTATTTTCAATCTTCTATATAAAGATATTTCCTCCATCTGGCTGCTTTCTATAAAACAGGCAGTTACATTGTGGAACAGTTATTTTAACGAGTTGTATTTATTTATTTATGAGATACATCTGCACCACTGGATGCTCCTGAACCAGTTGTTGAGTGTCCCACCCATGAGGAATCAATGCTACATGTGTCGAAACAATTGTCGTGATTAATAATAAATTCTAGTATATTCCATCTTCCATCTTTCATTTGCCTTATCTGTCTATCTATCTATCTATCTATCTATTTATATATATATATATATTAAAAATGGGGAAGGCTAGTTTATGTGATTACCTTAGGTTTCTCGTCCATAAAGGGTTTAGCTTTATGGTGTATTGTCAGATCCCAAAACCTGTTGACCCAAGAGCTCTTAAAGATATGAAGTAGGAATATATACTGTTCTATATCCAAGAGTGTGCTTCTCCTTTCAGATTTATATTTTTTACAGACGATTGCCAATATCTATATCTCTTTCTTCCTTTACTCAACCATCTCATTTATACTCTGATCCCCATTCCTTGTGAGTATGCCCAGCATTTTGCCACCATCTCTATCCTGTGGTTTCCCACTCTCTTTCTCTCTCTTTCTCCTGCACTTCCCTCGGGTTGGGCAACCATGTATTTTCATTGCAGTAGCACACCTGTTTCTGTCTTCATTCCTAATCTTTTGCTCTCCTGCCGGGTAACCTTGTACTTCCTCTTCAGCAAGACACCTATATCTGTCTCACTATAACCTTTTTCATCATCACCCCCTCCAATGCTTCTCCCCCTCTTAAAAGTTTTTGTCTTGCATGTATTTGGTGACCCTGTCAGTGCAGGTGCCACTTAAAAGCACCCAGTCCACACTGTAAAGTGGTTGGTGTTTGGAAGGGCATCCAGCTGTAAAAATCCTGGTGCCATCCCACCTATGCTAGCATGAAACACAGATGTTAAATGATGATGATGATGATGATGTTGATATATATAATATGTATATATATATTATATATCTATCTATCTATCTATCTATTATATATATATATATATATATATATATATATATAAATTTGAATAACCACCTTATCAGATGCACATACACAAGGTATGTGTATGTAAATTTGTGCATGTGTCTATATATGCATCTGAGTGAATGTGTGTATAACCTTCTTGGTTCCCTGGTTGTGCTTTCAATTTAGTTCATATTACCTTTATTACACCCCATCTTAACTCTACTTACAATCTTTCCTTTCCCTTGCTTCTCTTGATGCCACCAAATAATGGCTGACCATCTCGTCCCATTGACTGTTAGTCTATAAAACCCTCTGATATCCTCAGAGGTTCTCAACCATTTTTTTTATCTCTGGACTCTTTTGATTACTATAGTATTTTATTCTGGTGGACTCCCATAGCCATTCTATGTTTAAAACAGTTTTATAGAAACAGCTTTCAAAATTCCTATTTTGTTATTAACACATTAACTTGTGTAGGTTGAACTATGTTAGAGAGAGAAACCTAGCTGTTTCTTGCAATATATACCAATACAGTGGAGGTACAATGGCCCAGTGGTTAGGGCAGCGGACTCGCAGTCATAGGATCGCGGTTTTGATTTCCAGACCGGGTGTTGTGAGTGTTTATTGAGCGAAAACACCTAAAGCTCCACGAGGCTCCGGCAGGGGATGGTGGCGGACCCTGCTGTACTCTTCCACCACAACTTTCTCTCACTCTTTCTTCCTGTTTCTGTTGTGCCTGTAATTCAAAGGGCCAGCCTTGTCACACTGTGTCACGCTGAATATCTCCGAGAACTACGTTAAGGGTACATGTGTCTGTGGAGTGCTCAGCCACTTGCACGTTAATTTCACGAGCAGGCTGTTCCGTTGATCAGATCAACTGGAACCCTCGCCGTCGTAAGCGAAGGAGTGCCAACAACAATACCAATACATCCAAAGCAAAATCTTTTCAGGAGCCCTTAAAATATTGTTGTGGATCCCCAATTTACAATTTTGTTGCATGGACTGCACCCCCCCCCCAACCTTATATGAACTCTCAGGGGCCATTGGACTCTAGTTGAGAACCTCTGCTGTAAGTGAATGAGAATTTTTTCTTTTTCTCTTTTTCACCTTTTTTCTTTTTCTTTTCTTCCTGTATTTCAATCCCTTAAACAAATTCATTTATACACTTTCAAATATATACATTATACACTTATATATAATACACAAATATATACATTTATACACTTTCAAATTCATTTATACACTTTGAAATAGCATTCACTATTCATTCTCTCAACTGTAACCTAGATGGTGGTGGGACTAAACTGGTGTCATGTTCTCTTTATGTCAACTGTTAAATTTTACTTGTAATTCACTTGATGAAGACGTATTTTATTTTTTAACATGATGTAATATTTTTGTTCATCAATAAAGAACATGTCTGAACATGTCTGTTGCGAACCTCAACCTATCTTATCTGTGTTATTACTTATATATACATGTATGTGTGTATATATATGTACATACACACACACACATATATGTATATATATATATATATATATATATATATAT
>NC_069009.1:9404371-9405213 GCF_001194135.2 Octopus bimaculoides
ATTAATGAGAGAGATGAAAGTTGGAATCTATGAGAATAGTTATTGATCACTACAGAGTCCCACCCTCAAGGGATTGATGCTTGATAGATTGAAACAATTATAATGATCAATAAAGATTCTTGTATCTTCCATCTTCTGTCTCTCTTATTAACTATATATATATATATATATGTGTGTGTGTGTGTGTGTGTGTGTGTGTGTGTTTGTTTGTGTGTGTGTATAGGCAAGAGAGAGAACGTTTGTATGTGTGTGTTTATTTATACAACTTATACATATGTGTATATTTATGTGTATTTATATGCTTCTTGCAGGATGTCCAGTAGTCGTAATGTCGGCAGCACAGCTCACCAGACTGAACACATTGTCTCCTCCACGTACCGAAGAAGCTTGTATGCCCATTCCAGATATCACAGTACCGGACCAGTCGAACATGGCCTCTCCAAAGAAGTCTCCAGAAATCTCCTCCCGGAGGAAAACTGAATATTTATCGGGGGAAAAATCTAAACCTCTGCTTATTCACATACTGGAAGGGACTCTAAGATGCATACAGACATCTTTGGTATTCACAAAATAAAGGGACTTCAGTGGGTTATATATATATATTATTATTTTTTTTTTTTTGAAACAAACCCTCTCACAGACTTGTCCCCATCTGGGTAAAGAAAGGACATGCGTGCGTGTGTATATGAATATATCAGTGTGTGAGTATATGCATATGTGTTCATGCACATATGTGCATAAATGCTTGAAGTCTTGCGAATGGATTTGGGAAGACAGAAACTGAGAGAAATCTGTCATATATATAAATTCTTCTGAATTTATATATATATATATATATATAT
>NC_069009.1:9405889-9413508 GCF_001194135.2 Octopus bimaculoides
TATATCTACGTGTGTGTGTTTGGGTCTTTGTCACACCCCACCCTCATCACTGCTTGACAACTAGTTTTCGTGTGTTTATGCCCCTATAATTTAACACTTTGGAAAAAGAAACTGATGGAATAAACACTAGACTTAAGAAATTAAGTTCTGGGATCAATTTGTTCAGCTAAAACCCTTCAAGGCAGTGCTTCAGCATGGCCGCAGTCAAAAGACTGAAACAAGCAAAAGAATATATTTTATATATATATATATATTTGTGTGTGTGTGTGTGTATATATAATAGAGGATAAAAATTTTTGAAAAAATTTTATCAGTGCCCAGCATATTAAAAAGGAAGACTAACTAAGGTGAAATTATAAGTATGATTATAATAAAGGCTTAGAAAAAATTTTCTAGCCTATATGCTGAGAAATAGACGCTAAATCGTCTCACCAGAAATGTGGCAGGGAAGAAAACTTCTTACTACAGAATCACACCTCTGCCTATAATGACTGGCGTTCAAAAACTTTAAAAAATCTTAATTTGTAATTGTGTAAGTACTTCAAATTTGTTATCTGCGTACTTAGCTAAAAGTTATTTGTCTCTGTTATTTAATTAGTCAAGAGAACAGGAAATAAGTGTGAGGGAGTGCTTTTCAGTCCGATAAATATATCAGATGCAGTTCACGTGACTATATCAAGGGAGAGGTGTGGCACTCACACACACACAGACATACATGCAGAAATGTGCGCATATTTATTTACATACACACATATATGATTGTGTGTGCATGTATAAATATATATATGTGTGCGTGTGTGTATATATATATGATTATAATAAGGGCTTAGAAAAAATTTTCTAGCTTATATGCTGAGAAATAGACGCTAAATCGTCTAAAAGAGTCACAAACATGTGTTGAGTTTGATGCAACAGGCCAATTGAAATTATTAATAAAATAGATAGCCCTAGAGTAGCTAATTTCTAGATCTACCCAATGGCTTTTCCGTCTTCAGCAGAGCATACATAGAAAATAAATGAGATATTTATACATTTCCTGTGGTTGTGTATAAATTTCTCATTTATTTTCTTTTAAGCTAGTATGTAGCTTTTAAGTAACTAACCCCAAATGGGAAGATCCGCAAACAGATCTCTGACTTGTTTTGGAGAATCTGTTGCAATTGCTTCCTCCAGAGTCATATCCCA
Source organism: Octopus bimaculoides (assembly GCF_001194135.2). NCBI lineage: Eukaryota > Metazoa > Mollusca > Cephalopoda > Octopoda > Octopodidae > Octopus > Octopus bimaculoides. The sequence continues at coordinate 9,407,075 of NC_069009.1, forward strand.
ATGATCATCATATTTGTCGCAAAAAATCATGTAAAAAAATTGCTGGAAACAGTTACAGTAATGAAAACATAAGAATCCAAAATTTCAGGATTGTGGGTCTGGATTCAGCCCGGAATGTTTTTGATTTACTCACTTGATTCCAAAATGGTATGATATGTTGCGTTATGGCCTCTAGGAGTAAATATGAAAAAGTGTGACACACTGACATTCACATTTATTATATTAGATATGTTTAATTTTGGAGAAACTGTATTTCAATTAAAGTGTATTTTCTATATATGTGTGTGTTTGTGTGTATGTACACACACACACACACACACACACACACATATATATATTTATATATTAAAGAAAGCAAAAAATAAAACAAATTTATGCTGGCCACAGGAATTTCTATCCAGGAAAGTTGTACATCATCTCCCTCTTTCTCTCACATACCCACTCTCTCTCTCTCTCTCTCTCTCTCTTATAATTACTCCCATTGCCACCACCAACACTACTACTTTAAATAAAACATCATCAACTCTCCCTAAATTTCTGCCTCTCTCTCTCTCTCTCTCTGCCTTTGCCACTGCCCTCACCATCTCTATGCTTACTATTACTCTCACCCCAGCACGAGGAAGTGTCATTGAATAGTGAGGGGGTCAAAGTGTGACACTGACAAACAGAAATTAATTTTCGCATTTATTATATTAGATATACATATGAGAATATATAAAACGATATGCAATCTATGTGGGTGTCTTTTCAGATCATTGTCTGGTTTAAAACGTCACATCAGATGCCATGATGAATCTGAGGTGTAAGTACAAGAGGTGATGCATATGTGTGTGTCTTTGTGTCTGTTTGTCCTCCACCACTACTTGATAACTGGTGATGGTGAAACACATTCCTGTAACTTAGTGGTTCAGCAAAAGATGTTGATTGAATAAGTAACAGGCTTTAAAAAAGGGGAAAAATGTACTGGAGTCAATTCATTTGACTAGAAATTTTTCAAGGCTGTGTCCCAGCATGATGGCCACAGCATAATGACTGAAACAAGTAAAAAAAAAAAAAAAACAATAATAAAAATCATTAATTTCTACCCCTGCTCCTGTTTTACTAGACAAACCACTTGGATATAATAAATTCTTCAAATATTTTGTGATATTTTGAAAATAAAAAACAAGACTGCCTATAGACAATGAATAGTGGCACCCCCCCCCCCACCAAAAAAAATAACAAGAAAAACAAAATCAAAATAACAAATCAAAATAGAAATATATTTGTATTTGTAGGTCATTAATTTCCTATAGATTTGTTCACCTTCATTAACATATTGATCGTTATGTTAACCATAACTACATCTGTACCCGTTTGATGACAACAATTTTTAGGTCATAATTATATTTCTTGCTTGCTTTAATTAAAGAAGTCTTGTTGACATTTTATTTCATTTATTTATTATTTTTTGTTTTTATTTTGAAGTAACTTTAGGTGTGGCTGTGCATCAGTCCCACTGCTTTGCACCTTGGGCAAATGTCTTCTACTATATTCTAGGACTGACCAAAGCTTTGTCATGTGTACATATTGTACACACACACAATGTATATCTATATACATACACAAACATACATATATATATACACACACACATATGTGTACATATATATATATATCATCATCATCATCATCGTCGTTTAACGTCCGCTTTCCATGCTAGCATGGGTTGGACGATTTGACTGAGGACTGGTGGAACCAGATGGCTACACCAGGCTCCAATATATATACATATAGGATGCAGTGAATAAACTGTCGTCTAAATTACACAAAAATGAAATTAACACTGACATCTCATTTTAACAGATATATTTACCAAAATTACATAAAAATATAAAATATATAGAAATACTATAGAGTAAATTTATTCAATAAAATCGCCATTGGCTTCAACAATTGCCTCCAGACAACTTAAGAATCTCCTGTAACTCTTCTGGATGGTCTCCTTGTTTAAGTTGGTGAATGCTGCCATAATTTTTGCCTTCAGGTCATCTTTGGTGTTACAAGGAGTTTTGTTGGTCTCTTGCTCAACTGCACTCCACACATAGTAATCAAAGAGGTTAAATCATACCACTGACTTATGTTTTAATGATACATTAAAATTAATCCGGGAGGCACAATAATGTAAAATAATGTATCAATATCATCAGGGAGGAGATTATAAATAACAGTGTTCATTAATAAGCCATTTTTATAGATGTAAGAAATTATAATATATATTATATGACAAACAAAAGGTAGATAGAGAACGCTAGTAATTCTAAAATACTGTTAAGAAATTTGACGTCGCTAGGAGTTTTCCCCTTTCTTGAATAGCCCTTTAATTGTTTTACTTATTCCACTCAACTTAAATACGAGCTTCAAGTATAAATTAGCTTCAATACTACCTTAAATGTTAAGAGTATTAAATTTCTGACACGTAAAATACACCATTTCGAGCGTGGACGTTGATCGTTACCAATGTCGCCTCCCTGGCACTTGTGCCAGTGGCACGTGAAAAGACATTCGAGCGAGATCGTTGCCAGTGCCGATGGACTGGCTCCTGTGCAGGTGGCACGTAAAATATACCATTTCGAGCATGGCCGTCGCCAGTACCTCCTGACTGGCTCTCGTGCCGGTGGCATGTAAAACATCCACTACACTGTCGGAGTGGTTGGCATTAGCAAGGGCATCCAGCTGTAGAAACTCTGCCAAATCAGATTGGAGCCTGGTGTCGCCTCCTGGTCCACCAGTCCTCAGTCAAATCATCCAACCCATGCTAGCATGGAAAGCAGAAGTTAAACGATGATGATGATGATGAAAAAATGTAAATTAAATTTAAGTAAAGAAGGGGAGAGAGAAAGAGAAAATAAAAAGAGTAATGGAGGAATAAATAAAAAATGAATGACAAATGGGTAGGAATGAAAGGGATGTATGGAATGAAAAGAATAAAGTAAAAGTTATGGATATTATTAGGCAAAGGGGGCAGATATTATTTGAAATAGCTAAATGTGTGTTTTTTCCGATGTAAACACGTTCTTTATAGGTGTTAACAAGTGTGTGTTTGGAAAAAAGGATAAATAGTTGTTCAAAGAGGTGCAAAAGATTTGCCTTTATCATAAGAGAACAATCTCAACCAAAACTGTTCAAATCTAAAAGTAATCCTCCTCCGAACCCAAGATTAAAACAGTTTGAATCTGACCTCAGGTCTATTGTTAAGAATGTTAAATTCCACCATTCCCTCTTAAGGAATTGACATTAGAGATATCTACATAATATTACAAAGGAAATTAACAACATGGAACGTCTACTTGTTCAATTAGATAAAACTGGCAACCTGTATCATTTAAACACGGATTATTACCTAAAATTACTCGGGAAGGAAATGCAAAAAATATACTGGTAAAAATGCTATCAGGAAAGCCAACCTGGAAGCTAAGAAAATTATGGAACGCCTGACTGGCCTTCATGCGGGTGGCACGTAAAAGCACCCACTACACTCTCAGAGTGGTTGGCGTTAGGAAGGGCATCCAGCTGTAGAAACTCTGCCAAATCAAATTGGAGCCTGGTGTAGCCATCTGGTTTCACCAGTCCTCAGTCAAATCGTCCAACCCATGCTAGCATGGAAAGCAGACGTTAAACGACGATGATGATGATGAAATGAAGACTGAACCTTTAAATCCAAAGCAACTCCGTTTTATTTCAGAGGACCACAAACCTAACTTCTTCAATAATCCAACTCTCCATCGTATCTGTCCTTCCAGCTCCAATATCGGTTTACTTAGCAAAAAATATTCTTGATAAGTACATGCTTTCTTTAATGAACAAACTTAAACTTAACTTATGGTCTAATCCATTCCGGGTAGTAGACTGGTTCAACTCTATTGATAATAAACTAAACGCTAAATTTATCCAGTTTGATATTTGTAGTTATTATTCCTCTATTAATCCCATAATCCTTAACAAAGCCCTGTGGTTCATGCATAATAAATCCAGCCTCACCCTAGATGAAGTTAATGTTGTTTTAGCAGCTACAAAATATATTATCAAATTTGATAATAAATTTGGGGTTTGGAAAGATAGACCTGATTGCGTTGATATGATAATAGGAGCTAGCAACTCTGCCCAAGTTTCAGATCTGGTCGGTATTTATAATCTATCTGAAATGGCTGTCCAATTCTCATACATCCTCCATAGATTACATCGCAACGACAATCTTCTTTACCTCCAAAATATCTCTAATCAAAAATTACAAATTCTTAAAAATAATCTGGTTAAATTCTTCAGTTATATGCACCTAAGTTATTACCTTTGATAATAATAGAACAAAAGTTAATTTCCTCGACCTTACACTCAAATCAAATACAGCTTTGTATTTCCCATACCGTAAACCTTCGACTAATCTAAAAGATATCAGTTTTTTTAGCAATAATCCTACTAATATAACTAAAAATCTAGTTAAAAACATTTCGCTTAGACTCTCTAAATTATCCGCTAATGTTAATATTTTTAATAATAATATTGACTTTTATAATTTGTCTTTACCAAAGGCAGGATATAAGCAGCAAATTAAGTATTGTAACCTGCTTGATCCTAGTTTAACCTCTAATAATCAGGTTGATAGTAGCTGTACTAATAACAATAATAATAATACTCATGGATAATAATCTGATAATTCTTTTTATCGAAATATTCAAAAAGCTAATCTTGGTAAATTTAAAAATAAACAGTCTAAGGGAGGTAACTATACTTATCCACTCTTCTGTAAAAATAAAAAAACTCCAGTTTTTTTTTTATTAATGAGAAATCTCCCTATAAATTGCATAACTGTAGTAAAACTATTTGGCTTGTTATTCCATATAGCAAACAAATTCCTTACCTGTTACGTGAACCCATCAAAAGGAACTTCCCCAAAAATTTGAGGTACCACTCTATTCTCAACGCACATCATATCAGAATTGGTTTTCCCAACACTAATAACTTCCTACAAATTATCTCTTCACATAACAACTATATTCTTAACGTTAAAAGAATTTTGATCAATAACAGTAATATTAATAATGATAATCACACCTTAAATAATAATATCATTAGTAATATTAATTGTAATTGTGATCCGAATAAAATTTGCGTTCTCAAAATGTTGCTTATGAATGCCAAGTTTCTTCAGGAACTAAAGAATTTTTTATGTTGATATTTCCTCCATGAAATTAAAAAATGTGTAGCCCATCATCTTTCTACATTTAAATATATTAATAAACATAATACTACAGGTCTTAGTAAACTAATTTGGCATCTCAAAGACTGTAATAAAACAATTTTCTTTGGACTGGAAAATTTTGTCAAGATCATTCACTTTTTATTTGTTTATTCCTCCATTACTCCTTTTATTTTTTCTCTCTCTCTTTCTTCTCTTTTTCTCTCATCCTATGATGTCAAATTTCTTAATGGTATTTTAAAATTACTGGCGTTCCCTATCTACCTTTTATTTTTTTATATATCATAATTTCTTACATCTATAAAAAAGTCTTATTAATGAACACTTATTTATAATCTCCTCCCTGATGAGATTGATACCTTATTCCACATTATTTTTCCTCCTTGATTAATTTTAATGTATCCATTGAAACATATGTCAGGGATATGATTTAAATAACATTGTGTGCGTTTGTCTCCATTTTCCATTTCTCTTATGGTCTCCAAAACACGTCTCACTTCTCCTTGGAATTATTACCCATCTATGTGTGGTTACTAACATCTTAAAGTGGTTATGTGACATTTGGTAACTATTTCTCCAGATCTTTCCCTGTAAATTAAACACGCACACATACACATATATAAACATATATATATGTATATGTATATATATATATATATATATATATATATATATATATATATATATATATATATATATATATATATATATATACATATTTATATATATATATACGCACATATATATACAGACACACACACACACATATATATATATATATATATAAACAGAAAATGGATATAATATTGATGAACAACAATTGACTTGCATCAATTATTATTTATTAATTATTTACAAAAAGACTATCCCATCTAACAGCTGTTTCTACTGCCGATGTTCTTTGGTATCACCATTATTATGCTAAAAATATACATCATAGTTGGTAATAAAACCGATTTGAATCATGGAGCTTCATCAGAGTGGAAAACAAATAAGTAATTAAAAAGAAGAGACAAGAAAAGAAGGAAAGGTTGAATATGATGAGAATCAAGTCATGTTGTGTGTGTGTCTCCCTAGAACATTGGCTTTGTGTTGTTTGTCCCTCCCACCATCGTTTATCCCTCAGGCAGTTATTTTAACCTCTAACTCAGCTAACCTTTATATATATATGTATGTATATATATATATATATATATAT
>NC_069009.1:9416177-9417483 GCF_001194135.2 Octopus bimaculoides
AAATTGCTAGACTTCCCAAATCCGTGGCCAGCTCCCAGTATCCCTTCCATCTTTCATCTATCTCATATATTTTATTTGGAGGCCTGATCTTATGTCCTTTTCCCTCCTTCTGGAAGTATATTTTCCTGCGCTTTTCCACTTTGGGGTACTCAGATTAAATGATGTATCGGGGGCTTCACTTTTACAACAGTGCCTCCTTCTCGTTGTGTTCCTTTCCTGGTCATTCATTTGTATTTGGTTCTTTTAGTGCTTTTTCCTTTATTTTCCACATTGTGGCCTGTCGTGATAACACAAAACATCATTTACGCACAAATATTGATGACACAACACTATTAAATGGTAATTAACTAACATCCAGAAATATGAGTTTCACATCCTGTCTAGCAATTCTCTTGCCCAAAATATAAACAACTATACAGCTGATCTAAGAGGGGGCAAGTGTTGGGGTACGGTTTCCCATAACATACCAGTAAGTTTATTTGTGGTAAATTTTGTACAGAGTCAAAACCCATGGCTGAAAACCAAAAAAGGCACTGTTATACCATCAAATTTAAACTAGATGTCGTATAATAAGCAAAAGACCATGGTAATAGGGCAGCTGCTCTGTATTTGGGTCCACCACCAACGGAGAAAATGGTAAGGACTTAGAGGAAACAAGAACAGCTGAAAGCTGCTAAACGTAACAAACACTGCCTCCATAGGGGAGTTATAAAGTGGACTGAACTAGAAGAAGAGTTAAAACATGGGTTTTAGACCAAAGAAGATTGGGCTAATCACTAAAATGATTATGTACTATTCAAGGCTTATAGCAATGGATAGAGATATTAATGATTTTAAAGGGTCCACATCATGGTGTTCCAGATTTATGAGGAGAAATAACTTCTGTATGAGGGCGAGAACAAGAATAGCACAAAAAATGCTCCCTGAATACGAAAATCAAATACTTAAGTTTCACAGGTGTGTCGTTGGTGCAAGAATAGCAATTAATTTTGAACTTTCTCAGATAGCAAATATGGATGAAATTTCTTTGACATTTGATGTGCCATCAATCAAGATGGTAGAATCCAAGGGTGCTAAAACTGTGACTGTTAAAACATGTGGCCATGTCACCTTTTTTAATTTTTAAAAGAAAAACATTGCCTAAATAAAGGATACCCAATGGTATTTATGTTTATATCTATCCTAAATGTTGGATGGATGAGGAAGAATAAAATTGTGGCTTGATAAAAGTGTGGTCCAGGTGTCCTGGTGGGCTATTAAAGAAACCTGCCTTGTTAGTTTTGGGGCCCATAGAACTGAGCTTGTT
>NC_069009.1:9417583-9428865 GCF_001194135.2 Octopus bimaculoides
GTTTCGTTAATGAAAAATGTGGCCCCCGTTTTAAAAAAGATCCCAGAAGTGTTTTATAAATCGATAGGGAAAGATTAATATGTGGAAAACAGCGGAAAGGTGCTTTTTTTTTTTTTTTTTTAAGGCAGTGGTGAAGTTGAAGGTGGTAAAGGTAACTAATGTGGTGATTCGACTACGGTGGGTTGAATATACCACCTGATAGTAAGATCGGTACCTGTAATTAACGTCTACAAAGTTTCCTGTGCATCGTGTTCAGTTGACAAGAAAGTATAGTGGAAACTGCTGTTGGACCTAAAATATCTGTGAGTTTTTGGGTTTTTTTTTTTCAACTCTCAGGCAAGTTTGCTTCCCAACCACATGCTTTCTGGCACCTTAGGTAAGTGTCTTCCACAATAGCCTTGAGCCGACCAACACTTTGTGAGTAGATTTGGTAGATGGAAAATGCAGTGAATCTGCATCAAATTTTGCCAAACGCTTGGCAATACCTGCTCAGAGGCCTACAAAAAGTTTTGAAAATGTTTTCATCATTCTCAACACAATCAAGGATATTTTGTGCAACTGAAACCCAAGTGTCTTTTTGGTCAGCTGAAAGCAGTTTTGGCACAAACTTGGCAGACACGAGTCTCATACCCAAATCATCAGTAATAATGAACTGAGCCGTAACTAATCTGCACATCCTCTGATAATGCATGAATGGTGATTTGATGATTTCCCCTCACAGCTGTGATGTTTTTCTCAGTTCTGCTGGTTGCAAGTCTCCCAGAACGTTTGTCGATATCGATATGTTTTTTGGCCATCTTGGAAACGTCTGAACAACTCATACACTCCTCCATACACTTTCTACAACTTTGCATAGGCCTCTGAACAACTTTCTCTGTCATGCAACTATCACACACTACACACCTTCCTTCCAAGCGCTGCTGTAAACAGCAGCAGTGAGCCAGAATGTTAAAATTTAATGTGCATGCACAGCAGACTTCAAGGTCAATCTGTGCCAAGCAGCTTTACTCTGCGTGCTTTTGCTTCGTTACTATGGCAACACTCCGGATACTTATTAATAAGACCTAGTATATATATATACACTAGCTGAATTACCTGGTAATACCCAGAAAAGTGGGGGTTATTTCCTGTTCCTGTTCCCATTACACTGTTTCATGTCCTATCCCGTTCCCTATTTAGTTCCCATTTAAATTACAAATAGATTTACAAATACAGTTGAATCATAAAATTAATTGATTGTAATGGTAAGGTAATATCAAAGTTGAATTGGTGGTTAGTTGGAAGGATGAGAGGATTGACGATGGTTGATTATTATCAATTTTGAGGGTCTTCCCTGTTGCTGTCACATTGCGAAATTTTAAAATTACATTGAAATTTTTTCAAATTTGGTATATTGAAATAATTTTCTATGTTAAATCAGATTTTGTTATTTATTTGCTCCAGAAAAATTGCAGTAAAATGTTACTAAGGTTTAAAGTTTAATCAATTTTACCTAATCAGAAAATAGGATTTGGAAGGATTTTCTGCATGATAGCTGTCTATCACGAAATGAAAGCAAAATCATTAGGAGGGGGAACTTTTATTAAACAAACACAAGCAAAACATTACGACGACCAAAGTTGTAAGAACTTCTGAAGTTTTGAAAAGTTTTAATGAAGAAAGTCCTGTGAAACGGTCGAGCAGACATGTAAATAATTTAAAAAGGAAAAAGGACATCAAGGAACCTTTTAATGAAACCTTGCATAAATCTGTCCTAATCAAGAGGCCGATCTGTCTGGGAAGGCATGGTCTGACATGGAATAAATAAAAATTTATAGAAGACATTCTAATGCAAAAATTGCCCAGCAATGATGAGCTATTCATCTATGGAAGAAAATGAAAGTCATTGTCTATAGTTTTGTTGTTTCGGTACGTTAGTAAAGTTTTAATAAATCTTCATATAGTGATTTGAAAACAAATTTAAAAGAACACTTTAGCTATCACCTGTTAGTTTTTCATTTGTTGTTGGACATATTGTAAAAGTCTTAACTGAGCATACAATAGTTAATTCACTAAAGTGTATGCGTTAAGTGACAGGTAAAAATTAAAGAACAAAGTATTAAAATTCGCTGTTTCCTTCAGTAAACACATTCTCTCTCTCTCTCGTTCTCTCTCTCACTCTCTGCCTCTCACATTCCCCGTCTCTTTACGACAGGCTTCTTTCAGTTTCACCATTAGTATTTATTGTTTCTGTCATCCAAATTATTTGATGATTCGCTAATGTGTATATATAAAATTAATATAAACAGCAGTTTGCAATGTTTCACCAAAAATGAGTCACTAAATGTGACCAGGGTGTTAGGAAACACCTACATTGCTAGAAAGAAGAGCTAAACCACTCTAATACTGTAGTTAACGCACATGAATGAAAACATATACACTAACAGAACCACAATTGTCTGAAAAGTGCTGATAATTTTCGATCGGAACCATATATTGCCATCATCGTCATTTAACTGGCAGGGATGCCGGTGTGGTTGTGTAGTAAGAATATATATTAGAGATATTTTCTTGGTCCACTTTGGATTGCTTTGATAATGTTGTGTTTGCATATATTTTCAGATCGAAAGAATGGCTCTCATGTTCTTAGTTAGGCTCATTTTTGTTACATGTCTCCACAGATAGGAGGACATCAAGCACACTGTTAGCTCATCTGCTTTCGTGTCCTTTGGAATTACAGGCAAAGTCTGATGAAAGTCTCCTGAGAGTACAGTGGTAACCCCAACCATTAATAATTTAGAATTTCTTAAATCTTGCAAGCTTCAATTCAGAGCTTCCAAAGACCTTTTGTTGGCCATCATACATTCATCCCAAATAATGAGATGACATTTCTTTAGAATGTGTCCCAGATGTTTTGCTAATATTACAAACTCATGTCTCAATACTAGCTATAGTCAAGGGCAATTTGAAAGTAGAGTGAGTTGCTCTTCTTCCCAGGAGTAAAATAGCGGCAATGCCTGAAGAAGCAACAGCCAAAGCTATTTTTTCTCATCACACTTTGGTAAGTAAAAGCTTAGTGACAAATGGTTTGCCAATTCCTGTGGGAGCATCAAAAAAAAAAAAAAAAAAGCCCACCCATTTGATCAAAAACCCTTTCTAGTATAGTATTATAGAATACTTTCTGTTCAGGCAACAATTTAGGTTCATTTTCACTTACATATCTTGAGAGGTCTTCGATGTCATAGGAAGTCCCATTTAATAGATATTTTCTTAAACTATCAAGTTCAGAACGATTGGTATGAGGAAGTCCATGCAATTTATTCCCTTTCATAGAAACAACTTTGTCTTCAATGATAATTAATGCAACATTGTAGATTTCGTCACTGTATTCTATTTTCATGTCAGGTATTGTAACTAAATCTGGTATTTGTAATCTTCCACAAGATAATTTCTCTAGCTTAGCCATATTGACACTGGATCCCCTAAATTACAGTATTTAAGGAGAATGGGAAATGGTGTTCTTAAATTGCCTCCTGTGCAAGACACAGAAACCTCTGACATAACTGCCATCCAATGACTACCATCCTGTAACAAAGATAACATAAAAGCTACTTCTCTATTCAAAGCACAAACATCAACAGTTCAAAGGTCGATAAAAGATGTGGGACCATGAATTTCATGGAGAAGCAAACGTAAGTAAAAACATTCCCACTGAGTTGGATGCACAGAACAAACTCTTCCCAGAACATTGTCGAATCGGATATCAGGATAACCATCAACCTCAGTGCCTCTTTTTTTGCGAGTCCATTGTTTGTTGTTCCATGATGATATTATGGTAATATGAGGGTTTCAGTGAAAGAGTCTTTCTGGCAATGTTTATAAAATGCTGTTAATGTAGTTTTTCTTGGAGCTAGAGATTGCTGAGCAGCAGTTTCTGTAGTGAAATATATTATTTGCCCATTCTCTAAATGAACAGAGAGTTGTTTCACTGGAGGATATCATTCATGAATAGGGGAAACCAAATATTCTCCAAGGAGCCTCATTGCTGCAAATATGCCACCCCATTTGGAAGCGTGCCACATCATCTTGAAATGTCTGTTGTTGAAGTGTGAACATTGCAGCATCCAAACCCTTATTAACATATTTACAAATGTACTTACTCTTTTACTTGTTTCAGTCATTTAACTGCGGCCATGCTGGAGCACCGCCTTTAGTCGAGCAAATTGACCCCAGGACTTATTCTTTGTAAGCCTAGTACTTATTCTATCGGTCTCTTTTGCCGAATCGCTAAGTTATGGGGACGTAACCACACCAGTATCGGTTGTCAAGCGATGTTGGGGGGACACAGACACAAACATACATATATATATATATACATATATACGACGGACTTCTTTCAGTTCCCGTCTACCAAATCCACTCACAAGGCTTTGGTCGGCCCGAGGCTATAGTAGAAGACACTTGCCCAAGGTGCCACGCAGTGGGAATGAACCCGGAACCATGTGGTTGGTAAGCAAGCTACTTACCACACAGCCACTCCTTTAAGAATTACAATACTAAATATTTATGTAAGCATTGAATATCTTAGACAAAAGAGGGCAGTAAGACACTATCCACTGATGACCAATTGTATGGTGACCAATTTTTGTTTCAAAACCTCCACCTTGTGGTGCCTTTCCTCTATATGATAGATATCCATCATTACCTGTTTGTGTTTCTTTAATGACATTTTTAGGATAATGTTTTGTACACTTCTTGTCTTTCATGAAAGGTGCAGTTGGGTTGAAGTCACCACATGGGCCATGAACCATGTTCGATTTTACAATTTCATAAAGTTCTTTGTCTTTTGTGGAGTTTGGAATTACTGCTGCGATTATGGAATCAATCTCATCAGTTTGAATTTTCTGCAAAAACCATTTATAAAGTCCATCAATTTCAAAACCTTGAGATAAAAAAAACTCTTGTAGTGTCTAGAAAAAGTTCAGGACGTCCATAATTACGCACATAAATCATGGCAACCTGTTTCTTTATTGCATATATCTTGGGCTTCCTGTAAAACTGGATGGGAGAATACAAAGTTGTCCAAGCCCTATCCCAGCAATATCATTGTTAATGTCATCCCGTAAATGCATGTAAGATTCTGAACGTAGTTCTTTTTGGTGCATTTTTATGTAGCATAACCTCTCCGACTCTATTTTGGCATACATATCAACAATATAGTGGTGAAAAAGATCTTGGCAATAGTGAAGATGATTAATCGAATTACTTTGAATCATCAATCCATAAACATAATAATCCATACAGGATACAGTCCTTTTGGAATTGATTCCTCCAAAGTTGTATCCATCTTCTCTGTTAGCATAAAACAAGGGATATTGTATGAGTTTCATTTATGAACGTAATGCTCTTGTCATGATATTTCAAAACAATATCTTGTTTACTATGTTGTTCTCCAACCATAATAATAGTCCCTTCATTACACTCAGGAACATGGAATCAATGGACATGTCCTCTGGCTGGTCTTTTGTTGGCATCGATGCCAACTTAAAAAAGTTTGCAGTTGAAATATATTCTAAAACATACTGAAAGCTTCTCACATAAGAATTCTCTTTGTGAAACATTTGATGCAACTTAAAAATAAGTTCTAATCTTGAACTTGGACAATTCTTGTTTTGACATTGTACTTCCTTTTGAACGTCACCTATAAAATACATTTGTAAAAATTGTCGATCTTTAAAGGCTTAAGAAAGCCAATTCTGTGATAAATTTGTCCTTGAACTTTAAAAGTTGGCATAAACCCACTTTCCCTAATAATTTTTGCCCCAAATGATGTCAACTGAAAAGTAGAATTGTGTACTCAAATATTTTTAAGAAAGTGTTTTAATTCTGAAGTGGTACCCAAAAGAAGTTGTTTTATAAGTTCTGGAGGCTCAATTATTGGTAAATGGACTTTTACCTTTAGAACAACACATACCTAATGATTCCTTGTCCCACTTCCTAGCACCACACTTTTCAAATAGGCAGCACTGGTGCCACCAGCATGGGTGCCAGTCAGGTGGCATTGGCATCGGCCACAACTACATTTCCATTTTTTACAATTATTGCGTATGTATCATACGGACTCTTCCTGAAGAATTCAGTAATTTTTGTTGTTTTTGAGCAAGAGTGACACAGCTCTAAGCATACAGTTACCATCAACTATGACTTTATTAAAGGTGTGAATTAATAAATTAATGTAATTGTTGAATATATTTCAATAAATTCAGTAAGAGACTTCACTTTCAGTTTAAATTTTAGATAGTTTTGTGAAGGGAATGTGACGGAAAAATTACAACACCAAAAGGGGTAAGATACTAAATTACAGCAATTTCCCTTTTAGAAATTTGTCTTTCTAACTTTGCGATAGATGAATGAGTGATTATAATTTTGTAAATAATAAAAATGAAATTAATAAGGTACTTCATCTTCAATGTTGACTTGAAATGTTGTCTACATGAAAAGAAAAGTGAATTCACTCCAAGTATTTAGCAGTTTGTTCATAAATGGGGAAAAAAAGGAATACTTTGGTTATTTCCAGATAATTTCAGTTTAAACATTGTCCAATACTTGTCTATAGATTTATGTGTGTGTTACGGAGAAAGACAGACAACCAGACAGAGAGTGAGAGACAGAGGGAAAGAGAGTGGGAGACAGAGATTGAAGCACGAGTGTATCGCTGAATGACAACTGTATTAACATTACGATCCCACTGCCACTTCATATTTGTCGCTTACACAACTGTCCTCCCCTTCCAATATCAGTCACACTCTCTATGCAACACTTTCCCCTCATACTATCACTCTTGCACCCTTCCCATTTTATCAAATGCTAGCCCAGCCTGCCACTTCAATTTTATAAGTTATAAGATATATACAACAGGCTTCATTCAGTTTCTACCTACCAAATTCACTAATAAGGCTTTGGTCAACCTGAGGCTATAGCAGAAGACACTTTGCCCAAGGTGCCACACAGTGGGACTGAACATGGAACGATGTGGTTGGGAAGCAAGTTACTTACCACACAGCCATGCTTGCACACACACACACATTATATATATATATATACATATATATATATATATATATACATATATATATATGTATATATATATGTATATATATATATATATATATATATATATATATATATATATATAGAGGTGCATATGCGACAGGCTTCCACACAGTTTCTGTCTACCAAATTCACTCACAAATCATTGATTGGATTTGGTCTATAGTAAAAGGCATTTCTCCAAGATGCCACACAATAGGACTGAACCCAAGCCCATGGGAGATGCAAAGTGTGTTTCTTAACCATGTGTGTACATGAATCTTGTCATCCCAAGGGTTTGCTTCTCACCACCTGAGCAAAATTACAATCAGATATTTACATTTCTTGTCACATTATAGGATACTCTGGACTTCTGAGGACCTGTGGAATAAAAAATCCTTTACTTATAAAACAACTAAGTGTTAGTGACAGGAAGAGCATCTGGCCATAAAATGCTGCCTCAAGTAATTTTGCATCCAACCCATACAGGCATCAAAAAACAGACGTTAAACAGACAAGCTTCTAAAGCAGAAAAAACATCATATTACATAACCTGTCGTCTGGCTGACAGTCAGGGTAGCACTGATGACCTTGTGACCAGATCCCTCCACCCATCTTCTGCCTCTCTCATCTTTTCCACTCACTGATGTTGTTTTCCTACCTCTGACTGTCCCCTGAAGAATTGTTTTGGCCATCCCTGATGAGCGAATGACATAGGACCCTCATAGGGTCCTATTGCCTGCCTTATTCTTCTTTTCACTTCCTCATTTATTCTTTTACTCGTTTCAGTCATTTGACTGTGGTCATGCTGGAGCACTGCCTTTGGTTGAACAAATCAACCCTGGACATCTTCCTTGTAAGCCTGGTACTAATTCTATTGGTATCTTTTGCCGAACCACTAAGTTATGGGGATGTAAACACACCAAAGTCGGTTGTCAAGCAATGGTGGGAGAGGGAGGGAATACACACAAATACATATACTCTTTTACTTGTTTCAGTCATTTGACTGTGGCCATGCTGGAGCACCGCCTTTTAGTCGAGCAAATCGACCCCAGGACTTATTCTTTGTAAGCCTAGTACTTATTCTATCAATCTCTTTTGCCGAACCACTAAGTTATGGGGATGTAAACACACCAGCATCGGTTGTCAAGTGATGGTGGGGGGACAAACACAGAAACATACGCACACACACACACATATATATATATATATATATATACATATATACGACGGGCTTCTTTCAGTTTCTGTCTACCAAATCCACTCACAAGGCTTTGGTTGGCCTGAGGCTACAGTAGAAGACACTTGCCCAAGGTGCCACACAATGGGAATGAACCCGGAACCATGTGGTTGGTAAGCAAGCTACTTACCACACAGCCACTCCTGCGCATACAACGGGCTTCTTTCACAAGGCTTTGGTTAGCCTGAGGCTACAGTAGAAGACACTTGCCCAAAGTGCCATGCAGTGGGACTGAACCTGGAACCATTTTGTTGGCAAGCAAGCTCCTTACCACACAGCCACACCTGCACTATTTGTGACACAATCTCTATGATATTCCCAAAAGTCTCATGAAACATTTTAATGTTCACTTTTCTGCGCTTGCATGGGTTAGATGGAATTTGTTGAGGCAGATTTTCTATAGCTGGATGCCATTCCTGTTGCCAGCCCACATGCTTTCTCAGCTAGGTAATATTTCCTCGTGGCTGGGCATGTTTTCATTGAAGACTGGAAAGAAAGGACACCACTTACGATGGTGATGCTTGTTCACATTCATAAGGTCAGGAGTTCAATTCCTGGTGGTGTGTTGTGTCCTTGAGCAAGATGCTTTATTTCACATTACTCCAGTTCACTCAGCTGGTAAAAATGAGTTGTGTCTGTATTTCAAAGGGCCAGCTTTTATGCATTCTATGTCATGCTGAATCTCCCCGAGAACTACTTTAAAGGTATGCATGTCTGTGGAGTACTCAGCCACTTGTACATTAATTTTATGAGAAGGCTGTTTTGTTAACCAGATCAAATGGAATCCTCATCATTGTAAGTGACACAGTGCTAGTTATTTCACATTGCTCCAGTTCACTCACCTGGCAAAAATGAGTTGTACCTGTAATTCAAAAGGGGCCAGCCTTGTCACACTCTGTGTCATGCTGAATCTGCCTAAGAACTACTTTAATCCTTTAAGGTCAGGCGTGGCTTATTGATAAACTTTCTAAATTGTGAAGAAGATAGGTGTGGTATATAAGCCACATTTGGTAACCACATGACGTTCAAAGATTTCCAAAGAGAAACAGTATGCCAATTGCTTGCCAAATATGGCAAACTCAAATACAGCACCATGGAGTTTGGCAAGTGGTACCATTGACAGACTAATGGCAGGACCCTTCATGGAAAGGCTGATCATGTCCCAAGTACAGGAACAGGAAAAAAGGCCAAAAGTGGTGCCTTGTTTGTTCATCCATGACCAAAAGAGAACAGAAAGCAAGCTATGTGATAACTTGGTGTCCTGAGTGCAAAGTGGGTCTCTGCCTAGGTGCATGCTTTCATGAATCCCACACAAGCAAGAATTATTGAAATATAATCATAAATAGTAGTTAGAATTTAATTTTAAAATCTTGTATTTCCCCCCGCTCCCTTTTCTGCATCCTGCACAAAAAAACTTGCTATTTATACTCAACCTTAAAAGGTTAAAGGTATGTCTGTGTGTGGAGTGCACAGCCACTTGCATGTTAATTTAACAAGCAGACTGTCCTGCTCTGTTTGCAGCCATCATTGTCAAAACACTCACAATCTGGAAATTATTTTCATTTCAGGACAAAAGTTTGTATAGTTTGCTGGAAAAAAAGGAGGCTAAGCTGAACCAATACTCACCCACCCTGTCTGATAACATAAATTCACCTGCAAACGATTAACTCATTAGCATTTAAACCAGCTGTATCCAATCCAAATATTCTGTTGTATTTTGAAATAGCAGATTTGGCCTCTCACACTTACCCAACAATATCATTCTAGAAATTAACAGTTACCTCATCAAGATCTCAAAGCTACAAAATAATGCATGCTTAATTCAAAACAATGTGAATAAATAAGCATCACATTTGATAGGGTAATCTGAATGCTGAAGGGTTAAACAGGCCATACTCAGCCCAGATATTCTGTTTATGTTCAAACTGAACAGATCTAGCCTTTCACACCTAACCTACAGTGTCATTTTAAAAATAAACAATCACAACATCGATATATCGAAGCTTTGAGATAATGCAAGATTAATTCTGAACAATGTGAATAAATAAGAGTAATTTGAATGTTAAAGGGCTGAACTCAGCATATCTGGCCAAAATATTCTACTTGTTTTATGTCCAAACTGAGCAGATTCAGCATCATTTTTAAAATAAACAATTCCATAAAAATCTCGCAACAAAATAATGCATGATCAATTCAAAATAATGTGAATAAATAAGCGTTGCATCTAACAGTGCAATCTGAATGCTACAGGGTTGAACTGGCCACATTTGGCCTCTCACGCCTACCCTACATTCTGAGTAATCTAAATACTAAAGAGTAAAGAAAAAAAAACAAAAACAACAAAGAAAATAGATGTGTAGAGAATTTATCTCAGTATATATGTGTTCATGTAAGCATTATGTATGTATATATATATATATATATATATATATATATATATATATATATGCATGTATACATTGCATGTGTATGTGTGTATATATATATATAAATATATATATATATATATATATATATAGTTTTACAATAAAAACAATAGAAGAACAGTTCAAGATGGTTCTGCTGTTATAAGTTCAATTCACACAGATTCTCATTGTTCATTATCATTATATATATGTGTTTACGTATATATATATGTGTGTGTTTGTGTGTGTAGATAAATATATGAAGATCAGCCTGTAGGTATGTTAATGTATGTATATATACATATATAAATGCGTGTGTTGTGGCGTGTATGTATATATGGCTACAAACGGTTTTTGTTTTCCAAATCTCAAGTGTGTAAAATAAGTGTGATTAATGGATGCAGGAGTTATGCATGTATGTATATTTCTTGCCCTACAGATATTTATTATTATATACATTCATTGGATTTGTACACATATAATATATATATATATATATATATATATATATGAGTGTGTGTGTGTGTGTGTGTGTGTGTATGCATGTGTGTGTATGTATCCATATATAT
>NC_069009.1:9430304-9431885 GCF_001194135.2 Octopus bimaculoides
GTAAAAAAAAAAGGCCAAATTGTTAAGTGTTACCACAGTGGGATTTGAGCCCATGACTTTGAAATGCGCTTCTCTTCCATTATGCACCAGAAATTGTTACTAATATTTGTTCCTACTTAGAACAAACCATATTGCAGTAGGTACCATGGCTTTTAGTGCAAAAAAAGCACATGTTTATATCACAAGCAAAGAGACAAATTCCTGTCATCTCCAGCGCTGGGACCACCAGATTATGTGATTTGACCTTCCTTGGTCTCTTCAATGGTTGATGCTTGATTACTAGAGATATCAGCAACTTACCTCCCTGCCAGCTATATATAGAATAACAATACTAGAAGAGGCACTGGTGTTGCGATTAGCCAGTGAGCTTGCTAAAAAAAATATATATTAACAACAGAGGAAGTATTAATACTGAGGGGTAATATTTATGTCCACTTAAATGCGGATGTTCTGTTAGAACAAACTCTACTGCAGTAGGTACCATGAGAGAAAATCTCACATTGCCATTTGGTGCAAAATGCATTCTTGTTTATATATTGCTAATGGGGAGATAAATACTTGCTACTTCCAGCACTGAGAGAGAGAAACCACCAGATCATGTGATTTGACCTTTCTTGGTCTTATCAATGAAGGATGCTCAACCGCTAGAAATAGCAGTGATTCATCTCCCCACCAGTGATATATAGAAAAATCAGTGGTGCTAGAGAAGGCACTGGTGTTGTGATTAGCCAGTGAGCTTGTTAAAAGATACATATTAGCTACAGAAGCAGCGTTAATACTGAGAGGTAATATTTATCCCCACTTAAAGATGGATGTTCAGTTAGAACAAACTAAACTATATGAGAAACTCTCATATTGGCTTTTGGTGCAAAATGCATGCTTGTTTATATTGCTAATATTGCTAGTGGGGAGATAAGCCTTTGACACCTCAAACACCAAGACCACCAGATCATATGACTTTGACCACCCTTGGTCTTGTTCATGATGGATACTCAACCGCTAGAGATAGCAGCAATTCATCTCCCCACCAGTGATATATAGAAAAACAGTGCCAGAACAGGCACTGGTGTTGCAATTTCCTCTCAGTATTAATTCTGCCTCTCTCTCACTAATATATATTTTGGCAGTGAAGGAAAGTAGAGTGACAGTTGGTAATAGATGATTAGTATTCCTCAACCAAGGTCCATATAAGATTTACTTGTTAAAATTTATCTGCAATACACAAAGTGTTTTAAGAATTTTTTACTAAAATTCCTCATAATATTTAATTATAAAAGAATCTTTTATCTTTTAGTTGTTTCAGTTACCAGACTGCAGTCATGCTGGGGTACCGCCTGTTTGTTAAGCCTGGTACTTATTCTATTGGTCTCCTTTTGCTGAACTGTTTAAGTTATGGGGATGTAAACATACCAACACCAGTTGTCAAGTGAGGGTGAAGGTACAGACACAAAGATATATATATGCATACATATATATGCTTTCAGTGTGAATATATATGCATATATATATATAGACATACATATATATACACATATGCTTTCAGTGCGAATACATACATATATATATATATATATATATATA
>NC_069009.1:9432037-9436800 GCF_001194135.2 Octopus bimaculoides
ATATATACACACACACGCATACAATGGGCTTCTTTTCATTTTTTCTCTACCAAATCCACTCACAAGGCTTTGGTCGACCCAAAGCTATAGTAAAGATACTTGCCCAAAGTGCCATGCAGTGGGACTGAACCCAGAACAATGTGGTTGGGAAGCAAGCTTCTTACCACACAGCCATGCCTGCACCTATAATAATAGTATTTTTTAAACATTGAATGACTATGGTGGAGGGGGGGGGGGTCCAATAGAATAAAATAGGAATCAGAGGGGTCCACAGTTAAGATATGGTTGAAAGGATGAAAGGCAAAGTCAACCTCAGTGGAGTTTGAACCCAGAATATAAATAGCCAGAAGAAATGCCGCTAAGTACTTTGTCTGGCACGCTAACAATTCAGCCAGCTCACTGCCTTGATGATGATGATGATAATAATAATAATAATACTAATAATAAAAATCTTGAGAAGTACATGGAACAATTAGGGGCTGCAATAAGGGTAGAGCACTTGCAGAAAACAGCACTGCTTGGAACCACTTGAATACTCCGGATGGTGCTTGAAAAATAAGCTATCATCGTAGTACATCTCCAGCGTTAGAAGCTGTGCAAAGATAAAAAAACCGATAATAATAACCCTTTTTAGTATAGGCACAAGGCCTGAAATTTTGCGGGAGTGGACTAGTCAATTACATCGACCCCAGGACTCAACTGGTCCTTATTTTATCGCCCCTGAAAGGGTAAAAGGCAAAGTCGACCGTGGCAGAATTTGAACTCAGAACATAAGGACAGATGTAATGCTACAAAGCATTTTACCCAGCGCGCTAACAATTCTGCCAGCTCACAAAGCCTGAAATTTTGAAGAGTGGGGGTAAGCTGATTTAACTGATCCTCAAGACTTCACTGGGTCTTTTACCGACCCTTGTTTGATGAAAAGCAAAGCTGACTGACGAATGCAAAGGGGAACTAAACTAAATCCCACAAGGTCTTTTATCCAAACGCTCTGCTAAATCCTGATAACGTTAATAATTTGTTTCTACCATAGACATAAGGACTGAAATTTGGGGTCAGGGGGATAAAAGAGTAAAGACCCCCTTTGGTCATGAATGACCATGGGATTGCATCTAGAAAGTTCCCCTCTGAGGCGCAAGTCCAGGCAAGGTTGTTTATGGAACACCAGCAATGACCCATACATACCAGCCTCCCCTCTCCATGCCACCAATGTTACCCGAGGGGAAGGGCAAAGGCCGATACAGCCTTGGCATCGCAACTCATTTCTACAGCTGAGTGAACTGAAGCAACATGAAATGAAGTGTCTTGCTAAAGAACACAACACACAGCCTGGTCCAGGAATCGAACTCACTACCTCATGATTGTGAACCTGATGCTCTAACCACTGAGCCTGACCCCAGAACTCAACTGCTACTTTATTTTATTGACCCCAAAAAAGTTAAAGGCCTCAGTGGAATTTGAACTCGGAGCATTAAGGAGTTGCAAAAATTGTAGCTCAGCATTTTGTCGGACATGCTAATGATTCTGCCAGCTTGCCCACGTTAATAATAGTTTCAAAATTTTGGTACAGAGCCAGTAGGTTTTGAGGGGATGGGATGTTGACTTGATTGGCCCCAGTATTTGGCTGCTACTAATTCTATCGACCACCAACAGGATGGAAGGCAAAGTTGACCCCAGCAGAATTTAAGAATGTAAAGATGGAGACAAAATGCTGCTAAGCATTTTGATGTGCTAACGATTCTGTCTGCTGTCTGCCTCGTATAAATATAATTACTGGTTTCAAATTTTGGCACAAGGCCAACAGTTTTGGGGGAGAGGGTAAGTTGACTGCATCAACCACAGTGCACAACTGGTACTAGTTTTATCAACCCCAAAAGGATGAAAGGTAAAGATGACCTTGGTAGAATTTGAACTCTGAATATAAAGCCAAACAAAATACTGCTAAGCATTTCGCTTGGCATGCTAACCATTCTGCCAATTTGCCACCTTAGTAGTAATAATAATAATAATAATCCTTTCTACTTTAGGCACAAAGCCTGAAATTTTGGGGAAGGGGGCTAGATGATTACATCGACCCCAGTGTTCTCACTGGTACTTGTTTTATCGGCCCCCAAAAGGATGAAAGACAAAGTCAACCTCAGCGGAATTTGAACTCAAAACATAAAGACGGTCGAAGTATCACTAAGCATTTTGCCCAGCATGCTAATGATTCTGTCAGCTCACTGCCTTTTTAATAATAATAATAATAATAATAATTGCTTCTAATTTAGGCACAGGACCAACAATTTTTGAGGGAAGGGATTAGTTAGTTGATTACACCGACCCCAATATATGACTGGTACTTTATTTTAGCAACCTCATAATGGATGAAAAGCAAAGTTGCTCTCAGCGAGGCTTGAACATGGGACATAAAGAACTGGGAGAAACACAAGCAATTTTTCCAATGCTCAACTGATTCTATCAATCCACCGCTTCATAGACAATAAAGCTCTTAGCACAACAGAAAAGCTACAGGAAATGAGAGGGAGGTATAGAGGCGATCATATATATGTGAGGACCCATGGCCGTGGTAGCAAGATTATGATTTTGATTCTTGAACTGGGCATTGCATTGTGTTCTTAAACTAATTAAACACTTTGTTTTATGTTACGTCTGTGGTCCCTTCCAAGTCTGACATGTGGCACAACATGCCACCCCACTATAAATAAATCAGTTGTGTGGCCTCTTGTCTATGGCAAGAGAGTCCAGCAGTATATATATTTATATTTAAGTCACAATCTATGGATTCAAATAATCCGATAGTACTCATAAAAAAAGCTCCTTAACGTATCATATAGAATATATAATAATATACAAGAGAAAAAGATAAGGAGTGTATATAGTCACAAATGACAAGCAAATATATCGATGAATCTTTATTTAATGATATATATATATATATATATATATATATATCTTTATTCTTTTGCTTGTTTCAGTCATTTGACTGTGGCTATGCTGGAGCACCACTTTGAATGGTTTTAGTCAAACAAATCAAGCCTAGTACTTATTATATCGGTCTCTTTTGTTGAAACGCTAAGTTACAGGGACGTTTAACACATCAACACAGATACAAAGACACACACACAGATATATATATATATACGATGGGCTTCTTTCAGTTTCTGTCTACCAAATCCACTCACAAATCTGTAGAAGATGCAAAAACAGCCTTTTGTGATTTCACCACCTCTTGCTCTCCAGAATTCTTTGCTACCAACATAAATAAGCTACCAATAAAATGGCAAAATTGTGTTGATAATTTAGGTGCATACTTTGATTAACTGCCTTGCTTTTTGTTGAGAGAAAGTAAAATAAACTTTCAGTTAAAAAATCAAGCATTTCATTCTCAATGACCTGATATATATATATATATACATATATATATACATACATGCACACATAGACTCCATCCTAGTACTTGATATATATCAAGTACTAAGATGGGGCCTGTATTCATATACATATTATCAGCCACATACTTAACAATGATGGTCAGTGTATCTACTGGTAGGCTGTCATTTGGCATGGTGGAGAATACTCTCATAAAGCACTGGGTCTGTACGTATATATATATATATATATATATATAGGGAGAATTTACAAAAAAACAAGACGAAGACAGGTGTGTAAACAACAAACAGATGTATTAGTTTAATATATACATATATGTATGTATATATATTAATATGTGTGTGTGTGTGTGTGTGTATATATATATGTATGTATGTGTGTATGTATATTAATATACTTGTATATGTGAGTGTA
Source organism: Octopus bimaculoides (assembly GCF_001194135.2). Lineage (NCBI taxonomy): Eukaryota > Metazoa > Mollusca > Cephalopoda > Octopoda > Octopodidae > Octopus > Octopus bimaculoides. The sequence goes on from NC_069009.1 coordinate 9,435,845, forward strand.
GATATATATATATTTATATGCATACAGACCCCATCTTAGTACTTAATATATAGACCACGTCACAGAAATTGACACCTACAGTATTTCATCAGCCCCTGCAGAAAGGATAAAAAGTAAGATAAAGTCGACTTCGACAGGGCTGGAATTTGATTTCTAATATAGGAGCAAAGGGGGAAGGACCTGAGGGCTTTTAAATAGAAAAGGGACCCAATTGATTACTGATTACACAGAGCCCTAGAACTCCTTGTGGTAATTTTTCTTCGCTTTTAATTCATCAGTCAGTCAAATCTAAAGATGGATAGAATAAAAAGGATAAAGTGATGTTGGTGGAGCTGGGTTAAAATACAAAACAAACACACAAAGATGGATAACATGAACTAAACACCACAAGGTATTTTCTCCAAGGCTTTACTGATTTACCAGTAAAAATATTTATGTGAAGGGTGAGGATAAGATTTCAGTTAGATAAAGAGGTGCTGGAACTTGATGGAAAACAAGTGAACTGGGAGCATAACGAGGAAGCTTGTTTTATCAACCATGCTCCAAAGTACCCAGCTCCCCTAATCTTACCCCACTCCCGAAGGACAGGGGTAACAAAGATAAGTGGAGGAGGGGAGTGCCCGGGAGGGGATAAAATAGATGTCCCGCCGTCATTGCCACTGCCACCTCCATGTCCTGTTCGCTCTACACCCTCTGAGCTCGGAAAAAAAAACTTCCAACCCTAACCCACCATTAATCTATTCCCTACACTTTTGCACAGCCATCGACCTTGGCCAACACAACCACCACCACCACCACCATTACTATGGTCTTAACACCATAATCATCACCTATAACTATCATCATCATCATCATGGTCCTAATTGTTGTTACCTCCAACACCACCATCAAAACCATTAGCTACACTATGATCGCCACCACCACCATTGTTGACACCATCACTATCTCATCACCAT
>NC_069009.1:9437724-9438316 GCF_001194135.2 Octopus bimaculoides
CCCATTCACCGCTGATGCTGTCGTCATGGCCGCGGACGCGGAGGTGGGGCTGGCTGCGGTAGTCGACGAGGCGGATCCCGTCGACACCCCTGACGACGACCCCACGCCAACACCGGAGCCCTTGTCCTGCTTGCGCATCGTGTGGTGCGTTACATTTCCCGTGGATTTTATGACTGACGAGGGCCGGTTGGATGAGGAAGAGGAAGTCGAGGACAGAGACTTCGCGGAGGCATTTGACAAGGAAGAGGATGAGGTGGAGGTGGAAGAAGAGGTGACACCCAATGTGGTTCGGTTCTTTGGGGGTCTACCTGGGCCCCTCTTCACAGGAAGGTGGTGCACCTGAAGTGAAGAGCTGTGTGACCCACTTGGGTTCGCGTCCATTAATCCGCCACTTGATCTCTCACTGGTCTTACTGCTGCTGCGATGTGCCCCACCACATGCTCCCCCTCCACTACCAGATGTGTTGTTGCTATTACTACTACTGCTGCTGTTGTTGTTGTTGCTGCTGCCACTGCCTGCAGTCATTTTGTCGTCGAGTCCCTTGTGGGACGATGGCCGCTCCCTGTCTCTCTCCCTCTCCCGCTCTCTCTCC
>NC_069009.1:9438567-9441765 GCF_001194135.2 Octopus bimaculoides
TAGGTGTCGCGGGGCCGGTATTTGCCCGACGCTGCAGCCTCATTGCATACACTGCTGGCACTGGTTGATGAGGACGAGGACGAACCAGTCGAGGAAGTCGTGTTGTTGTTGTTGTTGCTGCTGTTGTTGTTTGTGGTGGTTGTCGTGGTTGAGCCACACAGGCCCTGGTCGATGTGACTGACTGACTTCCGTCGGCAAGGAGGACTTTCCAGCTCCAGGTCCGAGCCATCTCCAGTGTCATCTGTTGCTGAATCCTACAAGTAAAGGGGAGAATATAAGACTTTGTTAGCATCAGAAGAATCTAGAGCTTATTCTATTTCATTTTTGTTTCTGGTCTGCAAGACACCTGATGTGAATTTGTGTTAGGAACAAATTTTGTTGTGTCTATGGAAAGAGTTTTACTGCCTTACGATAACACACTCACCAATTCAATTTCCACTCATCTATTTATTTATTCCAGAAAACTTTGTTATTGCTGTATTTGTGACTGTATCAATGGAGTTTGACTCTAAATAAATGAGTGGAAATTGAACTGGCCAGTGTGTTATATTAAGGCACTACAACTCTCCTCAGGCACAACAAGAATTTCAAGGTTACTCAAAGTTTTGCTGTAAACATTTTTGCCATACAAAAATAATTCACTGCAAAACATTTCATTTGAAGTGACCTCAACACATTTGTTTAATATGTGACATTGAATAAACACTTGATTATTTAATGTTTTTTTTATAACTGTTTATCATTCTGTTTATTTTCAAACATTTGAATAAAGATGCCTAATTTAATGTTTCTACAAAATCTTTCATCACTCTGTTTTATATTTTTAAATATTTGAATAGACTTGCTCATTTAATGCTTTTATAAAACTTTTCATCATTCATATTTTATATATATAATTTTTGGAATAGCATGTAAGTAACCACTTTACAGAAGGAAGTGGAGTCCTTTTTATCTGCAGAACTCCTCTTTGCATAAGATTAATATAAGAATAATGAAATACAAGGATTTAGGATATCAGGCTTTAATATCCTACATCCTCATGTTATATTATTTATATATATATATTTTGTGTAGGTAGTTATGGTAAATCCCAGCTGTTGCCTCTCTCTCTTTTCTATTTGTGCTGGTCCTGATCATTGTTTAAATATAAACAATTCATCGAAATGTAAAATTTGTATTATTTAATTTCTCTGTCTGAAGAATTTCCAACAGGAAATTCCTTACATGTCCACCTAACATTACAATTTTGTAACACCTATTAGCAAATGAAACATGTGTAATGGTGAATAAATAACAGCAAAAAATTTAAATTTCCTATGTTGTTTACACACACAACACTCACTGACCTACCCATGTGTTTGACAAGCAGAAAGAGGGCTGTTCAGGGAGAATTTGACTGTGATGAAGCTGACAGATGAAGACAGAAATAATAAAATAGGGAGGAGAGGAATGAGGGGGGATACTTACTTGTAGTTTTACTCGCTTGGGTCTTGGGCCTTTTTTGTGTGGGAGGACATCTTTGTCAGTCTGACTGTAATAGGGAAAAATAAGATATCTTTGGTTTAGTAAAGGACCACATACAAAAGTAAAGAAATGAGAAAGGGGAAGAGAGCAGGAGAGAGAGAGAGAGAGAGGGAGAGAGAGAAAACAATAGGGAAAGAGGGAAAGGAAAAGTAGAGTCATTATATATATATATATATCATCATTTAATGTCCATTGTCCATGCTGGCATGGGTTAGACAGTTTGACCAGCAAGCCGAGGGGCTGCACCAAACCCCAATCTGATTTGGTATGGCTTCTACAGCTGGATGCCCTTCCTAATGCCAACCACTCTGAGAGTGTAATGGGTCCTTTTACATGCCACTGGCACAGGTGCCAGTTGTGTGACACCAGTATCTGCCACGACTACAATTTCACTTTCCTTGATGGGTCTTTTTTTCAAGCATGGCATATTGTCAAAGGTCTCAGTCATTTGTCATTGACTCTATGAGGCCCAATATTTAAAGGGTGCTTTTTATATGCCACCAGCACAAGTGTCAGTGTGTGATACCAACAATGGCCACGACTGCAATTTCACTTGGCCTGACAGATCTTCTCAAGCATGGCATATTGCCAAAGGCCTCGGTCATTAGTTCATTGTCTCCATAAGATCATGCTTCACCACATATATAATAGTATGTAAGATGTGCATTTTTATTTCTAAATGTGTAGCAGGAATATTTAGTAATAAAAACCCAGGTCACTATATCTAATGTAAAATAACTATACAACTCAAGAATACAATTCCAATTCCCTTGACTATTAGCAACGGCATCAAAAAATCTGACCATTCAAAACTTTATGTGGAACTGGATCTAACAACAATTTCATCTTTGATAACAAACATAGGTGTAGGCATGGGTGTGCGGTGAGAAGCTTGCTTCCCAAGTATATGGTTCTGGTTTGTGTGTGTGAGTGTATCTGTATATCTTTCAGCATTTAGACAATGCAACAGAGACTTTAAAAAGTGACTTTTACTTTGAAAAGAAGGGGAGGAGAAAAAGTTGTTGGGAGAGAGAGAACTAGAGTGAGAGAGATATATAGATAGATAGACAGGTAGTGTGGTCATCATAGTAACAAACAAGTTTTGATTAAAAACATGGAAATTTTAAGTGGAAATCTATCAACACAACATAACTTCAAAAAAAAAAAAAAAGGCTTTCACTATACAACAATATAGGGTTATTCTTTTGGGTATGTGTATTTCTGCATGCCTTTCAACATACACACACAACATACAGGCATATATATATACAATGTATATATTTGGGCATTTAATATAAAAATTCAAATTTTCAAATCTATGTTCCAAAATTTTGGCCATGACTGTAGATGTTGAAAAAACAACTTTCATTGTTGAGAGAGAGAGAGAGAATAAAAATTTGTTTGAAGTAACAAAAAAACATGCTGTTGTTGAGCAAATCAATGTGGTCATTGTAGTAGGCTTCTGTAGAAGAAGCTATTTCATTCTGACTGGGTCATTACTCGGCAGCATAGTGACAGTTACAGACTAGTAAATATTATAGAGCCCAGGTTATTGATAGCAATACTGATAATAGGATAGTAATGGTGGTGCTGGTTGTGGTAGCGATTACAGTGCTTGGAGCAGTACTAAGAGTAATATGTGTGGTGGTGATGGTCATGTTAGTGGTGATAATA
>NC_069009.1:9441959-9445875 GCF_001194135.2 Octopus bimaculoides
TTCTCTACGAAGGCCATGGTAAGTCTATCTGCTGATATATAGTGTTTTTACGACCATTAAGGTCTATAGTGAAAAATTAATCCATGCATGAGAGAAAACAGAAAGGACCTGCATACAGTGCTGTTAATGGAGGTTTAACAACATAGTTGCACACAAAAATGTGAGTCCAAGAAGTAAAGCTTCCTTCAAGGCAGAGGTAAGAGGTTTTAAAGAGGAATGATATATTCAAAATTGGTAAAACTAAAAATTGTCAAGGATAAATTAAATTTATTATTGTTACTGAATATGTTAGAGTTATTTAATTACTGAATGGTTTTGCTACCGTTTGTTTATGTAGCTTGATTTCTTTATCCATCAGTTTCTACTAAAATAGAGACACAAGTAAAATTAATAATACAGAAACGAAAATAAAACTTTGGAAACAGCAACACTGCCATAACTTACGTGGAAACCACGAGTGTGCTTTCAAGGGAGATAATCAGAGAAAGACTTGAAAGTCAACGTAAGATCATAATACTTCATGTGAAGTAAAGTAAATATAGCAAATAATCCAGAATCCTTGTGAAGAACCAGATCGATCAAAAAATCTAATCAGTTCGTGCCAGTTACGAGGTTAAACATCCCTGAAAGTTTCATCTGAATCCATCCAGCAATTCTTGATATATCTTGTCCATGGACAAACAAACAAACACAACTGAAGACACTACCTCCGCCAAGGCGGAGACAATAACAACAACAACAATAATAATAATAATGATCCTTTCTACTAAGGGTACAAGGCCTGAAATTTTGGGGAAGGACACTAGTCAATTACATTGACCCCAGTATTTCACTGGTACTTAATTCATTAACCCCAAAAGGATGAAAGGCAAAGTTAACCTCCGTGGAATTTGAAATCAGAACACAGAACAGGCGAAATACCACTAAGTATTTTGTCTGGTGTGCTAACAATTCTGCCAGCTCACCACCATAATAATGATGATGATGATGATGATGATGATGGATCAAATATGAAAAATAAAAAGACCTATATAACAAAACAATACCACCTTAAAGAATAAAGAAGATACCTGAGAGGTAAAAGAAAAAAAATTAAGCGGGGTATAGCAGCAGAAACTTGCTACATACAGCAGAACAAAAAAATGTGAACGCTTCCTGTTGGAAGATACAGAATTTACAATATACATGGAAAGTTAAACAAAAAAATAAACAACCACATCAATATGATGATGATGATGATGATGATCAATAGTTGACATGCCAACAACATCAGAGATTCAGTCATACTGGGAAGGAATATGGAGCAAACAAGAAAAACAAAACATAAATGTTCAGTGGATAAATAAGGAAAAGGATAGGAAGAGCAAAATAGCACCACAGGTATGGCCCACCACCAGAAACCAAGAGAAAGCAGACACTGAGGAGGACCAGTAACTGGAAAACTCAAGGGACACACAAGGTCCTCAACTTCTGGTTGAAACACCTTACCAGTACCCATACTCACATAGCAGCAGCATTTAATTTAATAATAAGCAAGCCAGAATGAACACCAAACTGGATGCTGGAAGGACAAACTACCCTAATTCCCAAAAACAAAGACACCAGGCCAACAACCTACAAAATCCTCACATCAGTCATCCATAACCAGCTTATTAATACACCTGGAAAACATGTTACCAAAAGAACAAAAGGGGGGCCAGAAAGGGATGTATGGTTGTAAGGAGCAGCTTTTGGTAAATCGAATCCTTGTAGAGGATTGTAAGAGAAAGACAAACCTCAACAAGACTTGAATTGATTACCAGAAAGCATTTGACAATGTTCAACACTCATGGATACTGGAATCTTTTCACACAAGGAGCTCTAACACTACTAAAATATATCAACCATGCAATAGTAAACTGTAAAACCAGTATAACGCTGAATAATGAATCACAAGTCATTAAAACCTGCTCTATACCCATAAGAAGAGGGATTTTCTAAGGAGGCTTACTGTCATCACAGCTTCTCTGCCTTGCTCTGACCTCAGCTTGTTAAATGAAACCATCATGGGTTACAGATGCTATGGACAAACAATAAATCATCTATACAAGGATAATTTAGAAATTTTCACTGGTCCCAAGTCAATCATCATCATTATCATTTAACATCCATTTTCCATGCTGGCATGGGTTGGACAGTTTAAGAGGAGCTGGCTACATAGAAGACTACATCAGGCTACTGTGTCTCTTTTGGCAAGATCTTCCTAACACCAATCACTTTGCAGAATGGACTGAGTGCTTTTTACATGGCACCAGCACTGGCAGGGGTCATCAAGTAACTTGCAAGACAAAGATCCTTTTGAGGTGTGTGTGTGTGTGGGGGGGGGGGCATTGGAGTAGATGGCCTAGTGTCGATGGGTATGAATAAGTAAAACTGTATAAAAAATACCTTGCAACGTAGTTACATAAACACAAGCAATAGTTAGTGCATTCTGGGTAGCCGAGCATGGTGGCTTGCTGGGGGCATGTTTTTGCAGACCAAGCTGTGATGACACTAACCTGTGTTATCACATATCAATCCATGTTATCCTGGATCATTGACAAATGAGTAACATATTCATCTAACTCAGTGGTTCTCATATAAGATTTTGGTAGTGTCCATGCGAGCAAAATACTAAATTGGGGACCTGCAGTAGTATATTAAGGGTCCATGTACTACTGGATCCTCTCTTTGATCACACTATTTTCACGGATTCCCATGACTCTCTGTTGCCATCCAATGCCATTATTATGAAACTGAATTGAGAGCTTGAGTCATAATGGATCTTTCATTAGCTGATTACACAACCACGGACACCACCCCTATGGATGCATTGCAGTTACTCTTTTGATAAGGCTTGGTGATCCTCTCCGTTGATCTTCTAGGATTCTTCTGCTCAGCATCAATGTAAAAAGCACTGTTGGCCCAGTTGAGCTCTTCTGTTACCTCTTCACCATGCTGCAGTCCCATAACATTGCTGTATCCTTGGAAGGGTGGCTGAACGGGTGCTATGCCTTGCCAAAGGGCACCCATATCTATGCAGGGCAGCCATCACACCATGAGGTATTTTCAAAATACCCACATACTGGCTCCTACACCAAATCTGTAATTTGCTGCAGACACAGCTGGGTTCAGTCTCAGTAAGTGGCCCCTTGAACAATTGTCTTCTACTATAGCTCTAGGTTGACCAAAGGTTTGTGAGTGGATTTGGTAGACTGAAATCAAAAAGAAGCTTGCCATATGTGTGGGTGTGTGTGTGCTTCAAGCCTTTGAAGCCATTTGGCTTGAAAAACAGTTAAGGGTTAAAATTAAGGACAGGAGGTCCCTATAAGATTTAGTTGTTAAAATTTATACACAACAAATTGGTTATACTTCAACAATACACAAAATATTTTAACAATTTTTTAATATAAATTCTAATAATATTTAATTATAAAAATATCATAGAGAACCACTGAGGAAGGACATTGAGTTGTAAAACAATGCCTTAGTAACATGTTCATCTAACTCAGTGGTCCTCAACCGGGGTCCATATAAGATTTAGGTGGGATCCACGCAAGAAAATTACCAAATTGGAGGCCTGCAGTAGTATATTAAGGATCCATGAAAACAATTTGCTTTAGATGTATTTATTGCAAGAAACAGCTCGGTCCATTTCTCTAATGTTTTACATAGGCGCAGGAGTGGCTGTGTGGTAAGTAGCTTACTTACCAACCACATGGTTCCAGGTTCAGTCCCACTGCGTGGCACCTTGGGCAAGTGTCTTCTACTATAGCCTCGGGCCGACCAAAGCCTTGTGAGTGGATTTGGTATACGGAAACTGAAAGAAGCCCATCGTATATATGTATGTATGTATGTTTGTGTGTCTGGGTTTGTCCCCCCACCATCGCTTGACAAC
>NC_069009.1:9448105-9453927 GCF_001194135.2 Octopus bimaculoides
TTTATCTACCCTGGTACTATCAACTCGGATAGCTGGTCCCTCTATTGGGTCGACATACGGCAGGCTCTCTTTCTCCCATTCATTCTCTTTATTAAGCAATCTATCGTAGTGGCATCTCCAGACCTCTTTCTTTGCATCCTCATTTAATGCAAGCGTACCATCATCCATGCGAACACATTTCTCTCCTACAACATCACTATTCTCTCTCCTACACTGTCTTGCAACACGAAATACCTCGAATCTTTGGTCCTCACGGCGCAGAACATTGGCAAATCTTTCCTTATCTGCTTCCCCTCTGGCTAAATAAACCTGTCGCCTAGCCTCCCTTCTGGCACATATATATATATATATATGTATGTATGTATGTTTGTGTGTCTGGGTTTGTCCCCCCACCATCGCTTGACAACCGATGCTGGTATGTTTACGCCCCCGTAACTTAGCGGTTCGGCAAAAGCGACCAATAGAATAAGTACTAGGCTTACAAAGAATAAGACCTGGAGTCGATTTTCTCGACTAAAGGTGGTGCTCCAGCATGGCCGCAGTCAAATGACTGAAGCAAGTAAAAGAGTATAGTTCAAGCTATACAAATAGTTCGAATGAGTAACAAACTACAAATTTTGAAAGTATCTGCAAAATTAGTTTTTAAACATCAAATAGCTACGGGGGTCCACCAGAATAAAATAGTAAACAAAGGGCGTCCAAGCAAGCAAAATAGCATATGGTAGTATTTTAAAGGGGCATAAAAATACTTAGCTTTAGCAGGATTTATTGCAAGAAACAGATAGGTTTCTTGCTTTAATGTCTTATAGAGTTCAACCTACACAAAGGAATGTGCGATAAATGAAATAAGAATTTCAAAAAGTTTTTAGACACTGAATGGCTATGGGGGTCCCCCTGAGTAAAAGGGTAAAGGGTAAAGACCCCCTTCGGTCATGAATGACCATGAGATTGCACCCAGAAAGTTGTCCATGCATACTAGACTTCCCTCTCCATGCCCTTAAATGTATTAGGTTGTTTCACATGAAATGTCGTATTTGAAAGGTAACAATAAAATGTTTCAGAAGTGTTAGAGAACTGATTTATTTGATCAAAGTATGATCCTTGTTCATTTATGAAGTTTACCCAACGTTTCTCTGTGTCATATATTCCATCTTAAAAAGAAAATTCGTCTTTTGCTGTGATAAACTGTCCGAATGCTTCAATTACCTCTTCTCTACTTTAGAATGTTTTATTGCTTATGAAAAGCTCAAAATGCTTAAATAAGTGATGATTAGTAACAGAGATATCAGGGGAATAGGGAGGATGTTGCAAAATCTCATAATTTAGGCTTTGCAACTTTTGGACCGTAGCTTGAGGAGTGTGAGGACACGCATTGTCGTGGAGCAAAATTGGGCCATCTCTATTCACTAGTCTGGGTTGCTTCTTTTTCAAATTCTCTTGCATACAATCAATTTCCTGGCAATACAATGTTACTGTTACAGTTTTAACTTGTTGCAAAAATGAATAATGAATAACTCCCTTCACAGACCACTAACTTTTTAGGGTGCAGTGGTGGGTTTGGGTAGTGTTTAGGTGACTCTCCTGCATCTAATCACTGTCCTGTTCTCCTGCAGTTGTCAAAGAGCATCCATTTCTAATCACAAGTAATGATTTGATCCAAAAATGGTCTTCTTCCAGTCGAGAAACCAATAAGGAGCACACTTCAAGGCGTCTGTTTTTTTTAATCTCGTTCAGTTGATGTGGAACAAACTTATCCGTCTTCTTGACTTTTCCAGTTTTTTTACAGGTGTCCAAAAACAGTTGTGCAAGATGTTTGGAGCTATGATGAAAGTCTTTGAATCTTTGTTCTTGGACTTTGTTCAACCAAAGCAGTTAATCAATCATGCCAAATAACTGATTTTGGCCTACCCCTTGGTTTATTTTCAAGGCTATCCTCTCCTGAACGAGAGCTTTGGAACCATCTCTGAACAGTTCTGATGTCAACAAAACCATTACCAAAAGCCTGCTTGATATTCTGTAGAGCTTCTGCAGCAGAGTGACCCAGTTTGTACTCATATGAGAAAATCACTCAACATAGTTTGGTTGTTATCATTATCATAAGGTCTGTGGGTACGAATTTTGTAAACCAATATTTTTGGGAAAGAAAAAGATTCAAGATTAAATGCAAGGGTATACATAATACAGTTTTTAGATGACTGAAATAACAAGTAATTAAAAATGCACCATTTCATGTGAAACAACCTAATACATGGGGTAGAGGGTAAAGTACCCCTTTGGTCATGAATGACTATGGGATTGCACCCAGAAAGTTACCCTCTGATGCACAAGTTCGGGCAATGTTGTTTATGGAAGACCAGCAGTTGCCCATCATACCAGTCTCCCCTCTCCACACCACTGATGTTATCCAAGGTAAATGCAAAGGGGCCGATACAGCTTGGTACCAGTGACATCGCAACTCATTTCTACAGCTGAGTGAACTGGAATAACATGAAATAAAGTGTCTTGCTCAAGAACATAACACACAACCTGGTCTGGGAATCAAACTCACAACCTCATGATTGCAAAGCCCAATGCTCTAACCACTGAGCCCAAATAATAATCATAGGTGAAAAAAAAAATAGTTGGAAAACACTGATCTAACCTATGCTGTTGTTGTTGTTGGCACTCCGTTGCTTACAACGTCGAGGATTTCTGTTGATCCAATCAACAGAACAGCCTGCTCATGAAATCAACGTGCAAGTGGCTGAGCACTCCACAGACACGTGTACCCTTAACGTAGTTCTCGGAGATATTCAGTGTGACACAGTGTGACAAGGCTGACCCTTTGAATTACAGGTACAACAGAAACAAGAAGTAAGAGTGAGAGAAAGTTGTGGTGGAAGAGTACAGCAGGGTTCGCCACCATCCCCTGCCGGAGCCTCGTGGAGCTTTAGGTGTTTTCGCTCAATAAACACTCACAACATCCAGTCTAGGAATCGAAACCGCGATCCTATGACCGCGAGTCTGCTGCCCTAACCACTGGGCCATTGCGCCTCCACTAACCTATGCTAGCATGGATAAAAAGACATAATCACAAGCGAAAATATATGTTGCTTACAGAGAATTAAATTAGACACCATAAATAACCAATATGCATCACCAGTTTTTAACATAGTTAAGTTTTGGCTTAAAGGCTATAGCTATATAATTATATTACACTGTGTAATATGACTTTTGTCGTATGAAAAATGGCTTCAAACTTCCTTCAAACTTTACTTGTGTTGTGATATTTATTCAAACCTCAAAGAATCCCTCTTAACATATGATCATGATGCTCTCCCACTACTCTTGACCATGATCAAGGATGTACATATTGTCAGCCACTAAGGGACATACTCAAGTGGTTAAAGTCAAGCAACTGACAAGTAAACAAGTAAACAAGTGCTGGGTTGCTGAAGCAGAAATATCGTTATAGCAAATATCCTGCTCAACACCACAGATTTGCTTGTTGTCTTTGGTCAGTCAGTGTTATTTCCTACTTGCTTCTATCTAGAAATCAAAAGAAATTACTACTATTTCCTTCAGAGTATTTTAAAGGGCAAGCCTTGTCACACTATATGTCATGCTGAATCTCCTTAAGAACTATGTTAAGGGTACATGTGTCTGTGGAGTGCTCAGCCACTTGCATGTTAATTTCACGAGCAAGCTGTTCCATTGATTGTATCAGCTGGGACCCTCGTCATCAGAGCTGACGAAGTGCTCCTACCTAGTGGGTGGCCTAATTAGAGCTGATTTTAGCAGACTGGACTGCAATGACGCCAATAAACAAGATGGAAAGGAAGTACAGACCATCACATTACACCATGTACAAATGAGTACTGCATGTCAGGAGTATACAATATTTGTGAGAGTACAGAAACAGAGTGAATGTCCAGACTGACGTATTCCACTGTGTCAGATCAATAGTGAAGTCTGTCATGGATGCTATTGGTAAAATGGAATCCAAAACAACTTGTTGCTTAGGTTGCCAGTGACTAAACTGGCACCCACACTTGGCTTACCTAGCAAGGAGGATTGCTAGAAACCCAGTAGGACTAAACACAAATTATATACACAGGCACAGGAGTGGCTGTGTGGTAAGTAGCTTGCTTACCAGCCACATGGTTCCGGGTTCAGTCCCACTGTGTGGCACCTTGGGTAAGTGTCTTCTACTATAGCCTCGGACCAACCAAAGCCTTGTGAGTGGATTTGGTAGACGGAAACTGAAAGAAGCCCATCGTATGTGTGTGTATATATATATATGTTTCTGTGTCTGTGTTTGTCCACCCAACATCACTTGACAACCGATGCTGGTGTGTTTACATCCCCTTGCTTCCTAACCAAATGGTTCCGGGTTCAGTCCTACTGTGTGGCACCTTGGGCAAGTGTCTTCTACTATAGCCTCGAGCCAACCAAAGCCTTGTGAGTGGATTTGGTAGATGGAAACTGAAAGAAGCCCGTCATATATGTACATATACATATATATATAAGTATATGTGTGTTTGTCCCCACCACCTCACCATCGCTTGACACCCGATGTTAGGTGTATTTACATCCCCGTAACTTAGCGGCTCAGCAAAAGAGATTGACAGAATAAGTATTAGGCTTACAAAGAATAAGTCCTGGGGTCGATTTGCTCGACTAAAAGCGGTGCTCCAGCATGGCCGCAGTCAATTGACTGAAACAAGTAAAAGAATAAAAGAATGTATACACACACACACATACATATTTAAAAGGGTAAAGACCCCCTTCAGTCATGACTGACCATGGGACTGCACCTAGGAAGTTCTCCTCTGACACATAAGTCCAGGCAAGGTTGTTTATAGAAGACCAGCACTCGCCCATGCATACCAGCCTCCCTTTTGCACGTCTCTGATGTTATCCAAGGGAAAGGCAAAGGGGCCGATACAGCTTGGCACCAGTGATGTCACAACTCATTTCTACAGCTGAGTAAACTGAAGCAACATGAAATGAAGTGTCTTGCTCAAGAACACAACACGCAGCCTGGTCCATGTGTTCCATGGCATTCAGTTAGTTATGGTGACGAGGGTTCCAGCTGATCCAATCAATGGAACAGCCTGCTCATGAAATTAACGTGTAAGTGGCTGAGTACACCACAGACACGTGTACCCTTAATGTAGTTCTTAGGGGAAGATTTAGCTTGATACATAACGTGACAAGGTTGGGCCTTTGAATTACAGACACAACTCAGGAATTGAACCCACAACCTTACAATTGTGAGCCGAATGCCCTAACCACTAAACCACACACCTATATATGGCAGTCCGGCACTGTTGGTGACAATGATGAAGATTCCAGTTGATCCGATCAACAGAACAGCCTGCTCATGAAATTAACGTGCAAGTGACTGAGTGCTCCACAGAGCGTGACAAGGCTGGCTCTTTGAATTACAGGTACAACTCATTTTTGCAAGCTGAGTGGACTCGAGCAATGTGTAACAAAGTGTCTTGCTCAAGGACACAACACGTCGCTGGGTATTGAACTGACAATCTTATGATTGTGAACCAATGCAAAAGCATGCACACAAGCATATGGCGGGCTTCTACACATTTTATGTCAATCAATTTCACTCATGGGGTATTAACAGGCCCACGATCAGAAAAGTAAACAAGAAAACACTTCCTCATGGTTCCACTCACTGAAATGGAACTCAAGACCATGGGGTAACAAAGGGAACGCCATACCCACACTTGCACCTAAGTAACACTTGCATACAAACACATACATCTACTCTTTACTTGTTTCAGTCATTTGACTGCGGTCATGCTGGAGCACTGCCTTTA
>NC_069009.1:9454322-9455235 GCF_001194135.2 Octopus bimaculoides
ACTATGTGGTTGGTAAGCAAGCTACTTACCACACAGCCATTCCTGCGCCTCTCTTTTTTTATCGTTTACTTGTTTCAGTCATTATACTGTGGCCATGCTGGGGCACTGACTTAAAGAATTTTTAGTCGAACGAATCGAGAACTTATTTTTAAGCCTGGTACTTATTCTATCATTCTCTTTTGCCAAACCACAAAGTTACGAGGACATATACACACCAACACCAGTTGGCAAGTGGTGGGGGAGACAAATGCAGACACACATACGTATACAACTGGCTTCTTTCAGTTTATGTTTACTGAATCCACTCACAAGGCTTTGGTTAGCCTGGGGCTATAGCAGAAGACCAAGGTACCACACAGTGGGACTGAACCCAGACCCACATGATTGGGAAGCAAACTTCTTACTACACAGCCATGCCTGAACCTATATATTATATAAACTAGAAGAAGGACACCCAGAGTGTGGAATTTCTCTTCGTGATAATGTCATGATTATCACTTAATGACCATGTTCCATGCTGGCATGGGTTGGACAGCTTGACAAGGATCTGATGGAGCGAAGGCTGACATTATATTTCAGTGTCTGCTTTGGCATGGTTTCTATAGTTAGGAACCCTTCCTCGTGCCGACCACTTACAGTGCGTATTGAGTGCTTTTACTTGCCACCTTCACTAGTGAGGTCACTGATGGTAATAATAATAATAATCCTTTCTACTGGAGGCACAAGGCCTCAAATTTGTGGGGAGGGGGTTAGTCAATTACATTGACCCCAGAGTTTCATTGGTACTTAATTTATCGACCCTGAAAGGATGAAAGGTAAAGTCAACCTTGGCGGAATAATAATAATAATAATAATAATAATAATCCTTTCTACTGGAGGCACAAGGCCTCAAATTTGTGGGGAGGGGGTTAGT
>NC_069009.1:9458527-9460540 GCF_001194135.2 Octopus bimaculoides
AACATCGCTTGACAACCGATGCTGGTGTGTTTACGTCCCCGTAACTTAGCGATTTGGCAAAAGAGACCAATAGAATAAGTACTAGGTTTCCAAAGAATAAGTCCTGGGGTCGATTTGCTCGACTAAAGGCGGTGCTCCAGCATGGCCGCAGTCAAATGACTGAAACAAGTAAAAGAGTAAAGAGAGTATTGACTCTTTGTTCCTGTCCATGACAAAAATCGTACAGCATACATGTGATCACAAAAACACAAATTTCACAATGTACGAAATAAACATAGCAATGCAACTCAACACACTGCCTCATGAAGGTCACTGCTTTCACTGCACACACAACTGTGTGCTACCATCTGTTGGCACCTTTTTGATACCTCATAGTTGCAACATAGATACTCATCTTTCTATCTTAACTATTGAAAATCAGTGAAATTTGTGAAACCGGCTAAGTCCTTTAAAAATTTAAAAATAAAAAGTCTAAATGAATTCAAGTGCATTTTCAACTTCTATTTTTTATATTATAGCAAAAACAGCTGTAAGCTAATGAAGCTCATAACAATTTATTCTTCCCTTGGAATTTTAATTTCTTATTACTACTCTGTACTCAGTGGAGGCTCAATGGCCCAGTGGTTAGGGCAGCGGACTCGCGGTTTCGATTCCCAGACCGGGCGTTGTGTGTGTTTATTGAGCGAAAACACCTAAATCTCCACTAGGCTCCGGCAGGGAATGGTGGCGAACCCTGTTGTACGCTTTCACCACAAATTTCTCTTATTCTTACTTCCTGTTTCTGTTGTGCCTGTATTTCAAAGGGTCAGCCTTGTCACACAGTGTCACGCTGAATATCTCCGAGAACTACGTTACGGGTACACGTGTCTGTGGAATGCTCAGCCATTTGCACATTAATTTCACGAGCAGGCTGTTCCGTTGATCGGATCAACTGGAACCCTCGACGTCATAAGCGACGGAGTGCCAACAACAACAACAACTGATGCTTTGTTCTAAAACCACATAAAAAATCAATGGTGCTGGTGCTATGTAAAAATCACTGGTGATGGTAGAACATAAAAGGCACCCTGTACACTCAATAAAGCATTTGGCATTAAGAAGGGCATCCAACTGTAGAAGCCAAGTTAATACAGACCATGGAATGTGGCGAAGCCCTTCACCTTACCAGCTCCTCAGCATGGAAAATGGATATTAAATGATAATAACAATGTCCAAGTTCAAACAATACACTGTGTGAGAAAATGTCACTTTCTGAAGCAATAGTCAACCCAAACCTTTGAATGGAATTAGATGAATAAAAACTGAATAGAAGCTCCTATCCGATAGGCTGTACCTGTAGTTCAAAAACACTGCATCACGATGGTTCTGCAGAGGAATTATGTTAAGGATACATGTGCCAGTGAAGTAGAAGGTTCAGCTATTTACATGTTAATTCAGGAGGAGATAATTTAGTTAAATGAACTGAATCCTTATTCTTGAACTACAGGGATCCCTCGATCTTATCTATCTATACACACACACACACCTAAAAAAAACATAGGTAGAATACAATAGTTGATGAATGGTGTCACATGCATGAATTGGAAATCAGGTAACTTCATACCCAGTATTTACCAGGAAAAAGTACTGTGAAAAAAAAAAATATATATATATAGTTTGAATTTACAGAAAAGAGAAGACGAAGATAGGTGGAAGAACAACAAATAAGTGTATTAGTCTGATGCTCAAAAGTCTTTGACATTTTGAGTCTATGCTCTGCAACAAAAAAGATTGAGAGGAAAAAAATGGAGAGAGAGATTGAAAAAAAAAAAACAGAGAAAAAATGTGTAGGGATTAATGGTTCAACAAGATGAAAAATCTTTAATATACATATAGATATATCAAATAAAAGGAGGTAGTCATCATTTGGATGAGATTTAGTGCTTTCATCATCATCATCATCATCGTCGTCGTTTAACGTCCGCTTTCCATGCTAGCATGGGTTGGACGATTTGACTGAGGACTGGTGAAACC
>NC_069009.1:9461144-9463644 GCF_001194135.2 Octopus bimaculoides
CCCCTGAATTACGAAGACATGTGAAGTCTTGAAAGAAAAGTAGCTAGAATGTTTTGCTGGATGTGCAATATCAGTGTACATGTACAACAGAGTATAAACATCTTGAGAGAAAAACTAGACATCAGAGGCATCAGATGTGATGTGCAAGAGAGAAGACTGCGCTGGTATGGCCATGTTATGTGTATGCATGAGAACAGCAGTGTAAAGAAGCGCCAATCTCTAGTGTTGTAAATATTATCAATTGCACATATTCAATGTATGCATTTTGTCTGTTTGCCAGTGCTATGGGGAAGTCATCCCCAGAGCATTGTAATGCAGTGAACTAGTAGAACAAGCAAAACGCATAAATTGAATTCAATTTGACACAGGCATCATTGGGGCATACCAGCAAATTTGTATCTAGTCATAGACTGGTGATTCAGTTCAGCCCTGGTTCAATTCAGGTATGTGATGTTGGAAAGCCACAAAAATGGCAAAATATTGGTATTCATCACTCCTGAATGGGACTGGAGGTGAGATAGCTAGTCTGTCTATGACTTTCAAGTGTTTTAATGCCAAGGGCTGGGAGAGAGTCGTCCCCAAAGAATTGTACCACAGCAAACCAGCAAAACACATACACTGAGTATGGTCGGTCGATAATGTATATATAAATATAACATTAGAAGCACTTGGCCAAAAATAAACATCTGTATTGAACATTTGTATCTGGCTTTTGTTGACATGGAGAAAGCCTTTCACAGAGTCCTACACTCCCTTATATGATGGACAATGTTATAAATAGATGAGTGGTTGGTGAGAGCTGTAAAAGCTGTTAGTAAGATGAGAGCTGCTAATGAGTATAGCAAGTAGTCCTCCAAGGATCCGTTTTTAGCCCCCTCTTGTTTATTGTAGTCCTCCAAGCTGGAACTGAGACTGGCTGCCCTTGAGAGCTCCTCTATGCTGTTGACCATGTTCTTATTGCTGAATCACTATTAGAACTAGAGAAGAGATTTCAGGTATGGAAGCAAGGACTGGAATCAAAGGGCCTTAGAGTTAATTTAGCAAAGACCAAAGTCCTGATAAGTAGGAAAACAGACAAACCACAGATCCCTTCAGGGAAATGGCCCTGTTCGATATATAGAAAAGGTGTCAGGAGAAACACCATATGGTGTACCCAGTGCAAGCTATGGACACATAAGAGGTGCAGCAGTATCACTGGAAGACTAATAGGGAAAGTAGTCTTTACATGTGGGAGATGTGCAGGTACTTTAAACACCAGGAATGTACAGACTCCCTCAAATGTCAGGAGGGATCCTTACAAGTAGTAGACAGTTTCCGCTACTTAGGTGACCAAGTTAGCAGTGGTGGAGGTTGTTCCGAAAGCATAGCTGCAAGAATAAGCAAAGTTCAGAGAGCTACTACCTCTAGTAGTAATGAAGGGTCTCTCCTTCAGTGAAAGGCAGACTGTATGATGCCTGTGTACGAACAGCTATGCTACATGGCAGTGTGACGGACTGTGACTACTGAGGATAGGCAAAGGCTTGAAAGAAGCTAAGCTAATATGCTTTGCTGGATGGGAAATGTAAGTGTACATATACAACAGAGTGTATAAGAGGCATCAGATGTAGTGTGCAAGAGAGAAGACTGTGCTGGTACAGTCATGTAATGAATATGAAGACAGTTGCATCAAGAAGTGCATGCATGTGCATGTATCTGTCCCCCCACTGCTGCTTGATAACCAGTGTTGTGTTTATGTCCACATAACTTAGCTGTTCAGCAAAGAGACCAATAAAATAGGTAGAACGCTTAAAGAAAATAAAGAATAAGTGACCAATTCACTCAATGCAGTGCTCCAGCATGGCCACAGGAATGACTGTGTGGTCAGAAGTTTGCTTTCCAACCACATGGTTCCAGGTTCTGTCCTAAAGCTTGACACCTTGGACAAGTGTCTTCTACTATAGCTTCAGGCTAACCAAAGCCTTGTGAGTGGATTTGGTAGACAGAAACTGAAAGAAGACCATTGTATATATAAATGTGTGTGTGTGTGTGTGACTGAGTTTTTTTTTCAAGTGGTGGGCCTCATAGAGGCAAAGTCACTGAGTACCTTTCGAGTGTTGGGCCTCGCAGAGGCGAGGTGGCTGAGTTCCTTTTGAGCAGGCCTCACGGAGGTGAGATGACCGAGTTCCTTTCGAATGGGCCTCATGGAGGTAGGATGGCTGAGTTCCTTTCAAGCATTAGGCCACATGGAGGCAAAGTGACTGAGCTCCTTTTGAATGTTGGGCCTCATGGAGGCAGTGACCAAGACCTTTGGCTTGAGAAGACCCATCAAGCTGAGCAAAATCGCAGTTGTGGCAGATACCGGCATTGCGCAAATGGCACCCATGCCAGTGGCACGTAAAAGCACTCATTACACTCTTGGAGTGGTTGGCGTTAGGAAGGGAATTCAGCCATAAAAAACCATGCCAAATCAGACTGGATCCTGGTGCAGCCTTCCAGTGTGCCAGCTAAGTCAAACCGTCCA
>NC_069009.1:9465009-9471349 GCF_001194135.2 Octopus bimaculoides
ATATATATATATATATATATATATATATATACATATATCTATACATATATGCCATATAGCATATATATACCCATCCATTTTATACATACGTGTGTGTATGTATAAATATAAAGAGACGCATGTGTATACACAAAATTAACACATGAGGTGTACAAAAATTTATGTATATACACATGGTTAGCCATACATGAATATATTAATGTTTATACACAAATCATTATATGCACACACGTATACATACATTATATATATGTATGTATATGCGCGCAGAGTTATAATAAATATACATAAACACTCATACATATAGGTTCATGCATTAACATAGACATACATACACATTCACACCTACACTCACACTCACAGTAATGTAGCAGCTAAGAGTGCAGACATGAATTACAGGGAAACACCATGGCTATCTTATATCTACTACTACTACTACCACCTACCTTACGAATACGTCGTTTCTGGATACATTCTGCTGCAAACACTCTGTCCCCCATATTCGGAAGTTCCATTTGTAAGAAGGCCCCTGGTCCCTTATTTTCAAAGGAGAGCAGGGAACTGGGTTTCTTTCCTTATCTTTCACCCAATTAACTCGGTTCCCTCTTGCACCTTGGCTCTCACTCTCTCTCACGCTACACTCACTCTCTCTCATTCACTCACTCACACTCTCACTCACTCTGTCTATGTATGTATGTGTGTGTTAATATATGTGTAAGTTTCCTTGTCTCGAGGATTGCTTGGCTTGCTTGCCTGCTTGCCTTCGTCTCTTCTCTCTCTCTCTTTATCTCATTCATTCTCTCTATGTATATATGTTTCTTTTTCATTACATTTCTCTCTTTAATCATTTTTACCATTTCCTTTTCACTCCTCCCCATGTGTTATCTCATACTTTTTCACTCACTATACATATACATATATTTATCACTCCCTCTCTCTATGTATATTTATTTCTTTTTGATTCTGTTTTCATCTAATCCCTTCCACCATTTCTTTTTCTCTTCTGCACTTTCTCCGTTTCTTACTTTATCAAAAGATATTGGTGTATTACTCTCTCATATATATGGTTTATTCCTTTTCTCTTCCTAATCTCTTTTACCATTTCTTTTTTCCTCTCTCGTTCTCTTACATTTTCACTCACTCACTATACATATACTTATCTATCACTTTCTCTATGCCCCTCTCTGTACTTCTTTATACTTTATTTCCCTCTCTAATCACTTTTACTATTTCCTTTTCTCTCCTCCCCCTCTCTTTGTTTCCTATTTTATCTCTCACTCACCATACGTATATTTATCTAAATATCACACTCACACTTTCCATCTACTGATATAGTTGTCTGTCGTTGTCACACACACACACACTCTTTCTATGTATCTCTTTCAGTCTTTTCCCTCCCTATTTCTTTCGCTCTTTCCTTTCCTCTCCTCCGCTTCTCTTTGTCTCGCACATTAGTCCTCACTCCCTATAATTTATCTGTCTATCACGCACTCTCACACTCACAACATTCTCTTTCTATGTATGTATCTATCTGACACATTCCCTCCTATCTATCTTTCTCCATCCCTTACTCTCACTCTATTGTCTAATTTTCCTTTTCCTCTCCCCCCACCCCGCTTTTCTGTTACAGTTTGAAGCGGCGCCTGCGCTTCACATGCTATTGGTGTTGATAATGACGATGATGCTGATGAAGGTAATGGGAAGCTGCTGCTGCCGTCATCTTCGTCCTTATTGTTTTGATGATGCTCGAAGACGGGCAGTGGACTTGTGCTGCTGCTGGGATTGACACAACTGCTGTTGCTGATGATGATGATACAACTGAAAGGCTGAGGGTAGTGGCGCGACATCCACCACTCGTCCTCCCACTCTTGTTATGGTATGTCGACTCTCAAGAAGGGAGATAATCTTTAATCTTGTATAGGTCGGAGGTAGCGACGGCGTGGTTCCATAGTTTGTGTGTATATATATATATGCATCTATGTGTGTGTGTATGTATATTTTGTGTATGTCACTAAACATCTATGTGTATGTATCTTTTATCTTTCGCTTGTTTCAATTCTAAGACTTGCGGCCATGCTGGGGCACCACCGTGAAGAATCTTTCGTTGAATGACTCGATCCTAGTACTTATTCTATAGGAAACCTTTTGCTGAACCACCAAGTTATAGGGACGTAAACATACCAACATCAGTTGTTACAGGCACAAAGATTGACACACACACACACAGTTGTATGTATATATGCATAGATAGATCGATAGAGATTACGACGGTCTTCTTTCAATTTCCGTCTACCAAATCCACTCACAAGGCTTTGGTCGGTCCAAGCCTACAATAGAACACACTTGCCCAAATACAACGCAGTGGGACTGAATTCGGAGCCCTGTGATTGGGAAGTAAGCTTCTTTCCACACAGCCACATTTGCGCCTATGCATGTTAATACTGCTCGGTTCAGGCGAGAAATGATCCGACATTGGTAGTCCCCAAGTCAGTTCCTACTGATGAAAGTCGCTCCAACAACTGAGTATTTCAGTGCTTTTTTTTTTTCTTCTTTTTCTACATTATAAGTAAAATTAATATGAGTCCATCCATTTTCCTTTTCTTCTATATTTCTTTTTTGTTGGCAACGGCCGGGTGTGAGTTCATGCAATTTAACTGCTATTTCTAGCAGACTGACCACACTGTCTTCCCATGGATGGTACCAGGTTAAGTCGAACGTTGGTAGGAGACGCGGCTGCGAGACAATCACTGCTGCGGCGGCAGGCTCTCAAAGTAAGGGGAGATAATCTATAATCCTATATGTGTGTAGGTGTGTGAGTGTGTGTAAACCTGCATGAATGTGTGTTGGTCTGCTTGGCGGGAGAGATAGGTTTTGGCATTTGGCTGGGTTTTTTTTACCTCAAGTCAGTTCTCTAGATCAGTGCTTATCAACCGGGGCCCACAGTAGTATTTTTTGGGTCCATGAAAAAAATTTGCTTTAAATATCTTCGTCGTAAGAAACATTTAAGTTTCTTCCTCGTGTTTTACAAAGTTCTGTCGACACAGGTGAATGTGTGAGAAACGAAATAATAATTTTGAAAGAAGAGATCTATTGAATGGCTGTAGGGATCCACCAGAATAAGATAGTAATCAAAGTGGGGTCCACATAGTAAATTAGGGATCCATGGTAGTATTTTAAAGGTTCCTGAAAAAATTTTTACTTTCGATGTAAGTATTATAAGAAACAGCTTGGTTTCTTTGATGTCTTACATATTTCGACCTATGCAAGGGAATGTGTTGTAAATGAAATAGGAATTTTAGCGAGATCGTTGCCAGTGCCCCTGGACTGGCTCCTGTGCGGGTGGCACATAAAATACACCATTTTGAGTGTGGCCGTTGCCAGTACCGCCTGACTGGCCTTCGTGCGGGTGACACTCTGAGTGGTTGGCGTTAGGAAGGGCATCCAGCTGTAGAAACTCTGCCAAATCAGATTGGAGGCTGGTGTTGCCATCCTGTTTCACCAGTCTACAGTCAAATCGTCCAACCCATGCTAGCATGGAAAGCGGATGTTAAACGATGATGATGATGTGTCTATAGGAAAATGGTTATACACCATTAGGTGTACACCCGCTTTCCTATATTAAATCTGTAGAAACAACGTAACGCAGACTCTGATCCATCAACACAACAATATTTATTTACAGAGGAAATAGGTCTGTACTTCGCCTCTTGGTTGCTGACATGTGAGAGAGCTCTATTAGACGTCTGACCTCTTCACCGGCCAGCCAGAAAAGAGAATGAATAAGGGCGCCAAACTTGGATGTCCAATCACCACGCATGCGCACCAGACAAGGCGTTACTACATGTCTTTAAAACTAGTTTTTAAATACTGAATGACTAAGGTCATCTACTAAAATAAAATAGTAATTAAGGGGTCCATTGATAAAAAAATGTGATCAGACTTCTTATATACAAGGTTTCCAAGATTGGTAGAAGGGATGGAAGGGAGGAAAAGTGTCTCGCAAACTGAAGACGTGGCCTTGGTACAAAACTTCTCTGAGAAACCCTGGCTTAACTGGTACTTATCTTATTGATCTCAAAAGGATGAAAAACCAAGTCAACTTTGGTGACATTTGAACATATAAAGCCAGAAGAAATGCTGCAAAACATTTTGTTCGGAGAGCGAACAATCCTGCCAGCTCACCACATTAGGAACTGGAATAAAATAATGCATGACATACAATTCCATTTATCTGCAATCCTGGATCAATACATTTTGAAGTTTAAAAATTTTTGCAGGTGGAATTCTGGTTTGAATACCCCATTTAACCTCTCATAACATTTTTGTTGTTTGGAATTTTCAGAAAATTTAAGCATATTTTTGTTCTACACACAGGAATTTATATGATTATGTAAAAAAAAAGATTTTTGAGTGTGTGTGATTTAAGGGTAATTTAGCTGTTGTTTTTAGTACATCTCGCAACCACCAAATACCTTCTTGGTTTCTTTGTCACTTTGACATGTATTGATGTTTTGTCAATATTTTTTCCCCCATAAATACATTTAATGGAATGATGATGCACCGAAAGGTGATCCATTGCTGGGATTTGAGCAAAAATTTGAGCTGTCCATATTTTAAACTGATTTAGAAAAAAAAAAATTCAAGAAATAGAGGATACATGGTGATGAGGTTTAACCCTTTACTATTTGG
Organism: Octopus bimaculoides; assembly: GCF_001194135.2. NCBI lineage: Eukaryota > Metazoa > Mollusca > Cephalopoda > Octopoda > Octopodidae > Octopus > Octopus bimaculoides. The sequence goes on from NC_069009.1 coordinate 9,469,699, forward strand.
GTTATTCTACCAAATCTAATGTTTATTAATATTGTTTTAAATTAATCATGCACTATCTTGTAGTTTAGAGACGTCAATGATGTGATTGCTTAGTTTTAGAATGACATTGTAGGGTTCAGGTGAGAGTCCAGATCTGGTCAGTTTCAACATAAAACAGGTTAAATAGTTTGAATGCTAAAGGGCTGAAAAATATTTTTAAAAATTTTCTTTTTGCGTAACTGTATGAATTCTTGTATGTAGAACACAAATTCATAAGAATTTTCTGAAAATTTTCTGAAAAAAGTTATTAGGGGTTATATGGGGTGCTTAAACCAAAAATCTGCCTTTTTTTCTGTTGACTCTCACCCAAAGAATGAATGGTAAAGTTGACCTTAGCTGGATTTGAACACAAAGTATAGTGGTTTGGAACAAATACTGGCCAGGGATTTCATCCAATGCTCATCTCCAGTCATATCCAAACTGCAGCCCATGGGTCCTTCTGAATAGCACACCTAATAAAAAATTACATTCAATATTTTAAATAGTGTGGTCGTCCTGGTGATGAGCCATATTTCATGCAGCCCACTTCTAGCAAAAGGTTGCAAATACTTTCATAACCAGCTCTTGTAATTTGTCGCCTATGAAAAAAATCCATACCAACCATGACTAACCTTACTTTTTGAGGGAGGTGTTGGGGGTGGTCTTTTCTGTTTCACTTTCACTTTTCAATTCCAATGGTTTTGTTCCAGTTGATTTCAAATTGGTCTCTTGATGTAATTTTGTATGCTAGTCATGGAAATGAAATCCATTTTTGCCTTAAATTAATAAATATATGTGTAAGCGTGGCTGTGTGGTAAGAAGCTTGCTTCCCAACAATATCGTTCCAGGTTCAGTTCCATTGTGTAGCACCTTGGGCAAGTGTGTACTACTATAGCCTTGGGCCAAGTAAAGCCTTGTGAATGGATTTGGTAGATGTAAACTGAAAGAAGCCCATTCTATATATATATACAGCAATAAGAAAACGGAGGGGATTAATAGGTGGTATTCATCCACTTATAGACATTATATTTTGCCAATTTATTTATTTACTAAAAGGACAATTATAACAATACATATACATATATGACATATTATGTCCTACATATATGACATATTATGTCTTACATATATGACATATTATGTCCTACATATATAATATATAAAATGCAAAATATAAAATATCAGTAATTATAAAAATATAACATATAGTAATAAAAATTGGGATAATATCTTACAGCTGAATACCACCTATTAATCCCCTCCATGTTCTTATTGCTATATAAATTAATGGTAAAATAACTTTTTACCCACACCCATTTATTACACTTGGTAATGTAATTGCCATGCAATGAAAAAATACTAGTGCAATAATAATTGGGTATTCTTCCAGCAGTATATTGGATAGATATTATCCTTTAGTGGGTTGGATTCACAACCTCTAACTTTCTTGGATTTATATATATCATCATCATCATCGTTTAACGTCCCCTTTCCATGCTAGCATGGGTTGGACGATTTGACTGGACTGGTGGACCAGGAGGCGACACCAGGCTCCAATCTGATTTGACAGAGTTTCTACAGCTGGATGCCCTTCCTAACGCCAACCACTCCGAGAGTGTAGTGGGTGTTTTAC
>NC_069009.1:9472312-9477349 GCF_001194135.2 Octopus bimaculoides
TCTCATATATATATATATATATATATATATATATATCTATATACATATGTATATATATATAGGGAAATGTGTTGTTGAAAATGCACCTAAATTTCAAAAAACTCGTAATTGTTTAAAATATATTTATTTCCATATATATAATAGTTAAAATTAAATTGGTAAACGATATTATGAGAAGACGATAGTTGATACACAGTAAGATGGAATGTCAGAGTCGTAATCAGTGTGTAAGGATTCGTTCTTTGTTGATAGCCATTATGTAAAGATGAAAGAAGTTATGTTGAAAATATCTTGCCTCGTTGGGTTGGTTATAAAATTTAAGGTAGAATTTTTCTTTGTACAGTTTTGTGTACATGTTCTCTTAGCAGATAGAATGATGTTGTAAGAGAACAGATATAGAGCTAGTGAAAGTTGTAGGGTTGTGGGATGTTGTCTTACAGTTGCTGACAGTAAGTTTCATTTCTCTTGCTGGCCATTGTCTTTAGTAGCTGCTGGGCTTCATTGGTGGTACTGTTTTTCAATTTTTTATGGAAAAAAGAAACAATCCTTTTTGTAAGATTTCCTTGAATTCCTTTGGACTTGTACCAAAAGTAAATCATGATGAACGTACCAAGGAAGACTGCAGCAAGGATGACTATGCCAAAGCTCATTGCAAAACGTTCAACTTTGCTGTATGTTCCTGATATAGCAACATCAAAACCTTTTGTTGTTGTTTTGTTATCTGCAAAAAATGAAAAGTAAAGCATATATCTTTTGTTTTTGATTAAAAAAATAGTAATATTTTCCAGGGTTAGCCATTTTCATACCAACCTGCTCAAAAATGCTTTTTTTTTTTTATGATACAAATTCCCTGTTTTAAATTGATTTAAAATCTTCTATCAAAATTTCAAGTAAATTTATATTCTAAATACCAGCTAATTGCTTTTATGAATTTCAAAATTCATTGAAACAAAGGCAATGTATTTTAATGGAAATATGGTAAGAAAAAGGTTAACACACACCAGTATCCTAGACTACTATATCTAAAAGATTAGATGTTACCCTTCAGATCAGTCTGTCATTTAGTGAAGTTACGTGGCATTAGCAAAGTTAACATGTATTTTCTTCTTTCTAGCACAAAAATGGATGGTCAATGGATCAGTCTATCATTTAGCAGAGGCAGCAATTACATTTACCCATTATTTCAACCAGAGTTTCCCATAATCCAAACAGAAATTGAAAAAGTGCTTCATTATATCGATTAAGTAGAGTGGGAGAATTGTACTTTAAAATATGGAACGCCTCCTTTAAGCAAAGCTTGCAATTATAGCGCTGGCCCTGGTATGGGAGTCCAGAATGGACCATTTTAAAGTATACTGGGTATTTGTGCTTTTGAGGTGATGAATGTGGTTGGCTAGTGTTGTAGATTTACTGTGTTTGTCATATCTAAAAGAGTGCAAATGAGCTGCATAGTGTTGCTTGAAGTTTTTAGTTGAACCTATGTATGCAGCTGTAGAGTTCTGTAGCAGATGGGTTACAGTGCATTTATATATTACGTTATATCTTACGCAATGCGTTTGTAGCAGGCAGATTGTCATGGAGCGACAGTTACAAGTAGATGAAACTTGGGAGCTGTGTTCTGTGGTGGATGAGGCAACATTGTTGGAGGATATGTTATGTGAGGATGTAGAAGAATCTAGATCAATGGAATTATTACTGTTATAGTTATTATTCCCTCCATTGTTATTATTATAGGATATGGTGGTATTATGACTGGGTATACTAGTGGGCTGGGATCTATTATGGTCGTGTTCAAGAGTCAGTGTTAGGTGTACGTATATGAATGTCTATGTTGAGTATATGCATGCGCTGAGTGCTAGTATTACCATAGTTATAGTTGTGTGAGTTTTGATAATAGAGTGAAAGTTTATGTTTATTAGAAGTTGCTATAATAGATTCGAAGTTAGGAGTGGTTGAATAAGACAATTTCAAAGTGGATCTGTTAAATATAAAATGGTATTTATGTTGTCGGGGGAAGTTAGAGTCAAGTATTTTGAAGAAAGATTTAGCTAAGTTCCTAGTGTTAAGTGAGAATGGTGGGGTGTACCACAGTATAGAGCGGCCACCACTTTTTTGGGGGGTTCTGTGTACGTTGTAATCTAAATATTTAGGTGGAGAATAGTTGTCCACACTTTTGGTGTTGCTAATTGCTTTATTTATCCTAGATTTAGCCCTAGTGTTATAAGTGTGTTTGTGGGGTCTGTTGGAAAATGTAGGTGGTTGGTTGCGGTTATGATTATTGGTATGTCTTTGGGATGTGATTTGGGATATAAATTGTTTAAGTTGTGTGTTATGGATGTATTTTATTTGTTGGGAGAAACCATTAGCAGCGAGAGCTTGATTGTTGAAGATTTCTTCGGAAGAGGATAGATCAGATATGCGGGTTGAAATACCCATGACTATGTTATCGAAAGTAGATCTGTGATGATTAGAGTGAACGTTGAGGTATTTCAGGTATTGGTTAGGTTTATGATAGGGGGAATATTATGAGTTTGACAGGTTTAGAGTAACGTCTAGAAAGTTAGCCATTTTATATGCGTTTTCAAATGTGATGGATAGATTCAGATTAGAGAAGAATTTGTGTAGATCCTTTCTAGTCCTTTCCAGAGAAGATTTATTAATGGCCTTGGTAAGTAATAAGGCATCGTCCCTATATAGACCTCCGTGGATATTAGGGAAATGTGAGCGCAGTTAATGAAGTATACATAATCCAACTAAATCAGTGGCCTGAGCGGAATCAGATGATCCCATGGTTATATCGAATAAGTTGTTAGAGTTATTATTATGTTGGTTAGCTTGGTACCAGAGTTTGTTTTCAAAGGATATAAGTGTTTTGCATGCATTAAGTATTATGTTGATTTCTAGTGGGGTTATGCTAGTAAAGAATAGGTTTAACTCTATTTTTAGAATATATCACTACTAACTCTATTCTCTTATTTTCCTTTAATACTGTTCTTAGAAAGCCACATACACCCTCACCACTTACAGGTTCCTTCATAGCCTGACACTATACACAATATAAATACCTCTCCACATTACCTCCCCACATTCCTTCTCTCTACATTTCTTTACTAAACTTATGCTTCCACCCCCACATTCTTCCTTTTGCTCCCTCTCCTTCTTCTTTCCTTCTTGTCAGAATAACTGACCATACAACAGCTGACTACTATCAGCCATATTTCTCACTTGAATTACTTCTTCCCCCTTCCTTCCTGTCTTAAGGCTTGACCTCTTAATCCTACACACATCTCTCACTTGATTCAGGCTATCCTTTGAAAAAACAAAGCACAGAGTACTCCAGACACAATATGATACATATCCACCTTTGCTACTACAATTATCTCCAGAAAATACCCACAAGGATTCTTTACATGAATGTTTACTGCTGGAATGGAGCTACACTCCAAGTACTGTTTCTTCTTTGTTCTTTTTTCTGCGCATCGCTCTCACTTCTTACTACAAATCTCCTCTTATAGATGTAATAATCCATTCTTCTACTATTACCGTCTCCGATGAAGGGATACATTGGATTTTCCCTGAAACAACTGTAAGACTTTATCCATAAAATATAATTCTAACTTTGCCATTGGTCTCTTTATCCTTTTCTTTATATATATATATATATATATATATATATGTAAGGCCTGGTGTTTTGGTTATGTATTTGTCTGTGTTTTAATCATACCTAATGAACCTATTATTATAGGGATTGTTTCTGTGTTTAGGCTCCACATTCAGGTAACTTCTATTTCCAGATCTTTGTATTTTGAGAGTTTGTCCATTTCTTTTCGGAATACATTGTCATCTGTTGGGATTCATATACATTGATTAGAAGGCATTTCTTTCTTCGATGACCTCTCACAACTATATCCAGTCTATTAACCTTGACTTCTCTATATGTGTGTATTGACATATCCCGGGGTATGGTTGCTTTGTCAGTTTCAGGGATATGCTTATTCCATAGTGTTGACATAGATTCCAGTGTATACAGGTCCCAACTCTATCATGTCTGTAGATATAGACCTTCTTAGCCAGGATTGGGCAGCCAGAGACAATAAGATTTATTGTTTCTTCCGATCACCACATATTCTGCAGTTGGTTATTGTTTTTTTTTTCTTCATTATGTGTTTCTGGTGGGTCATGATTAAAAATCGTTCAGTCTCAATTTAAATCCATTGTTGGGATTTTACTTTGTCTATTTCTTTTCAGTCTAGCATATCCCAGTATTTGCCATGTAAGGCCTTTTCTTGCCATCATTTTATCATGGTATTTTGTTGTTCCAGTTTTCGTTTAGATTTCAGTTGCTTTATAGCTTTTGTTGTTTGTTATTTTTTTCTTCTTAGTTGTCAAGTACTATGATTTCTTTCCTGTAATTTTCGGCTTCTTTAAACACAGAAAACAGTTTCATGTTTTGCTCATGTTTAGTGGCTATTTGCATCAATTTTCTTTGGTTCTGTGTGAGATATTTCTATAATCCTGTGCTTGTTATAGTAGTTTTCTAGTTGTATAAGGCCTCTATCACCTTTAATTCATTGCATAGATAACCTGACTATATCAGATTTCGGGTGGTGTATTCTAAATTCTATCATTATTTTTCTTATTTTTTGTCTAGTTTTGTTAATTCATTTAGTGCCCACTTAAGAATATTGTAATTGTAACTTATAACTGGGACAGCCAAACTATTGATACCTATTACGTTTTATTTTTTGCATTAAGCTCTGTTTTCAGTATTAATCTAACTCATCTATAGTATTCCTTCTTCATCTTCTCTTCCATTTGTGTGTGTTGTAGTATATCTAGTTTATTGGCTCCTAAGTATTTGTATGTCTGGCTTTAGTCTAATTCTCTAATTTCATTTTCTTTATTTAGTGTGTTATTGTTACTCTTAACTACTTTTCCTCTTTTCATGGTTGCTTTGGCACATTTTTCTAAGCATAATTCCATGTTAATGTTTTTGGTAAATCCATGCCCTGCCTATAGCAATGTTTCCAGTTGTTT